>NC_088223.1:89801914-89806914 GCF_036934945.1 Oncorhynchus masou masou | reverse complement strand
TTTATGGAGGCATTATGAAGGATTTATGGAGGCATTATGAAGGATGTATGGAGGCATTATGAAGGATTTATGGAGGCATTATGAAGGATTTATGGAGGCATTATGAAGGCATTATGAAGGATTTATGGAGGATTTATGGAGGCATTATGAAGGATTTATGGAGGCATTATGGAGGCATTATGAAGGATTTATGGAGGCATTATGAATGATTTATGAAGGATTTATGGAGGCATTATGAAGGATTTATGGAGGCATTATGAAGGCATTATGAAGGATTTATGGAGGCATTATGAAGGATTTATGGAGGCATTATGAAGGATTTATGGAGGCATTATGAAGGATTTATGGAGGCATTATGAAGGATTTATGGAGGCATTATGAAGGCATTATGAAGGATTTATGGAGGATTTATGGAGGCATTATGAAGGATTTATGGAGGCATTATGAAGGATTTATGGAGGCATTATGAAGGATTTATGGAGGATTTATGGAGGCATTATGAATGATTTATGGAGGCATTATGAAGGATTTATGGAGGCATTATGAAGGATTTATGGAGGCATTATGGAGGCATTATGAAGGATTTATGAAGGCATTATGAAGGATTTATGGAGGCATTATGAAGGATTTATGGAGGCATTATGAAGGATTTATGGAGGCATTATGGAGGCATTATGAAGGATTTATGAAGGCATTATGAAGGATTTATGGAGGCATTATGAAGGCATTATGAAGGATTTATGGAGGCATTATGAAGGCATTAGGAAGGATTTATGGAGGCATTATGAAGTAATTATGAAGGATTTATGGAGGCATTATGGAGGATTTATGGAGGCATTATGAAGTCATTATGAAGGATTTATGGAATCATTATGAAGTCATTATGAAGGATTTATGGAGCTATTATGAAGGATTTATGAAGACATTTATGAAGGCATTATGAAGGATTTATGAAGGCATTATGAAGTAATTATGAAGGATTTATGGAGGCATTATGAAGGAAGGATTTATGGAGGCATTATGAAGGATTTATGGAGGCATTATGGAGGCACTATGATTTATGGAGGCATTATGAAGGATTTATGGAGGCATTATGAATTATGGATTTATGAAGGCATTATGAAGGATTTATGGATTTAAGGATTTATGGAGGCATTATGAAGGATTTATGGAGGCATTATGAAGGATTTATGGAGGCATTATGAAGGATTTATGGAGAAGCATTATGAAGGATGTATGGAGGCATTATGAAGGATTTATGGAGGCATTATGAAGGATTTATGGAGGCATTATGAAGGATTTATGGAGGCATTATGAAGGCATTATGAAGGATTTATGGAGGCATTATGAAGTAATTATGAAGGATTTATGGAGGCATTATGAAGGATTTATGGAGGAATTATGAAGGATTTATGAAGGCATTATGAAGGATTTATGGAGGCATTATGAAGGATTTATGGAGGCATTATGGAGGCATTATGAAGGATTAATGGAGGCATTATGGAGGCATTATGAAGGATTTATGGAGGCATTATGAAGGATTTATGGAGGCATTATGGAGGCATTATGGAGGCATTATGAAGGATTTATGGAGGCATTATGGAGGCATTATGAAGGATTTATGGAGGCATTATGAAGGATTTATGGAGGCATTATGAAGGATTTATGGAGGCATTATGAAGGATTTATGGAGGCATTATGAAGGATTTATGGAGGCATTATGAAGGATGTATGGAGGCATTATGAAGGATTTATGGAGGCATTATGAAGGATTTATGGAGGCATTATGAAGGATTTATGGAGGCATTATGAAGGCATTATGAAGGATTTATCGAGGCATTATGAAGTAATTATGAAGGATTTATGGAGGCATTATGAAGGATTTATGGAGGCATTATGAATGATTTATGAAGGCATTATGAAGGATTTATGGAGGCATTATGAAGGATTTATGGAGGCATTATGGAGGCATTATGAAGGATTTATGGAGGCATTATGGAGGCATTATGAAGGATTTATGGAGGCATTATGAAGGATTTATGGAGGCATTATGGAGGCATTATGGGAGGCATTATGAAGGATTTATGGAGGCATTATGGAGGCATTATGAAGGATTTATGGAGGCATTATGGAGGCATTATGAAGGCATTATGAAGCATTTATGGAGGCATTATGAAGGATTTATGGAGGCATTATGATGGATTTATGAAGGCATTATGAAGGATTTATGGAGGCATTATGAAGGATTTATGGAGGCATTATGAAGGATTTATGGAGGCATTATGAAGGATTTATGGAGGCATTATGGAGGCATTATGAAGGATTTATGGAGGCATTATGGAGGCATTATGAAGGATTTATGGAGGCATTATGAAGGATTTATGGAGGCATTATGAAGGCATTATGAAGGATTTATGGAGGCATTATGAAGGCATTATGAATGATTTATGGAGGCATTATGAAGGATTTATGGAGGCATTATGAAGGATTTATGGAGGCATTATGAAGGATTTATGGAGGCATTATGAAGGATTTATGGAGGCATTATGAAGGATTTATGGAGGCATTATGAAGGCATTATGAAGGATTTATGGAGGCATTATGAAGGCATTATGAAGGATTTATGGAGGATTTATGGAGCTATAATGAAGGATTTATGAAGGCATTATGAAGGCATTATGAAGGATTTATGAAGGCATTATGAAGTAATTATGAAGGATTTATGGAGGCATTATGAAGGCATTATGAAGGATTTATGGAGGCATTATGAAGGATTTATGGAGGCATTATGGAGGATTTATGGAGGCATTATGAAGGATTTATGGAGGCATTATGGAGGCATTATGAAGGATTTGTGGAGGCATTATGAAGGATTTATGGAGGCATTATGAAGGATTTATGGAGGCATTATGTAGGATTTATGGAGGCATTATGAAGGATTTATGGAGGCATTATGGAGGCATTATGAAGGATTTATGAAGGCATTATGGAGGCATTATGAAGGCATTATGAAGGATTTATGGAGGCATTATGAAGGATTTATGGAGGCATTATGAAGGATTTATGGAGGCATTATGGAGGCATTATGAAGGATTTATGAAGGCATTATGAAGGCATTATGAATGATTTATGGAGGCATTATGAATGATTTATGGAGGCATTATGAATGATTTATGAAGGATTTATGGAGGCATTATGAAGGATTTATGGAGGCATTATGAATGATTTATGAAGGCATTATGAAGGATTTATGGAGGCATTATGAAGGATTTATGGAGGCATTATGAAGGCATTATGAAGGATTTATGGAGGCATTATGAATGATTTATGAAGGATTTATGGAGGCATTATGAAGGATTTATGGAGGCATTATGGAGGATTTATGGAGGCATTATGAAGGATGTATGGAGGCATTATGAAGGATTTATGGAGGCATTATGAAGGATTTATGGAGGCATTATGAAGGATTTATGGAGGCATTATGAAGGATGTATGGAGGCATTATGAAGGATTTATGGAGGCATTATGAAGGATTTATGGAGGCATTATGAAGGCATTATGAAGGATTTATGGAGGATTTATGGAGGCATTATGAAGGATTTATGGAGGCATTATGGAGGCATTATGAAGGATTTATGGAGGCATTATGAATGATTTATGAAGGATTTATGGAGGCATTATGAAGGATTTATGGAGGCATTATGGAGGCATTATGAAGGATTTATGGAGGCATTATGGAGGCATTATGAAGGATTTATGGAGGCATTATGAAGGCATTATGAATGATTTATGGAGGCATTATGAAGGATTTATGGAGGCATTATGGAGGCATTATGAAGGATTTATGGAGGCATTATGGAGGCATTATGAAGGATTTATGGAGGCATTATGAAGGATTTATGGAGGCATTATGAAGGCATTATGAAGGATTTATGGAGGCATTATGAAGGATTTATGGAGGCATTATGAAGGATTTATGGAGGCATTATGAAGGATTTATGGAGGCATTATGAAGGATTTATGGAGGCATTATGAAGGCATTATGAAGGATTTATGGAGGATTTATGGAGGCATTATGAAGGATTTATGGAGGCATTATGAAGGATTTATGGAGGCATTATGAAGGATTTATGGAGGATTTATGGAGGATTTATGGAGGCATTATGAAGGATTTATGGAGGATTTATGGAGGCATTATGAATGATTTATGGAGGCATTATGAAGGATTTATGGAGGCATTATGAAGGATTTATGGAGGCATTATGGAGGCATTATGAAGGATTTATGAAGGCATTATGAAGGATTTATGGAGGCATTATGAAGGATTTATGGAGGCATTATGAAGGATTTATGGAGGCATTATGGAGGCATTATGAAGGATTTATGAAGGCATTATGAAGGATTTATGGAGGCATTATGAAGGCATTATGAAGGATTTATGGAGGCATTATGAAGGCATTAGGAAGGATTTATGGAGGCATTATGAAGTAATTATGAAGGATTTATGGAGGCATTATGGAGGATTTATGGAGGCATTATGAAGTCATTATGAAGGATTTATGGAATCATTATGAAGTCATTATGAAGGATTTATGGAGCTATTATGAAGGATTTATGAAGGCATTATGAAGGCATTATGAAGGATTTATGAAGGCATTATGAAGTAATTATGAAGGATTTATGGAGGCATTATGAAGTAATTATGAAGGATTTACATTTACATTTACATTTAAGTCATTTAGCAGACGCTCTTATCCAGAGCGACTTACAAATTGGTGAATTCACCTTCTGACATCAGTGGAACAGCCACTTTACAATAGTTGCAGATAGAATCACATGGTCTATGTTAAGCGGAGCTCTTGTGTGTGTAAAGTGACGCGGGAGGGCAAAAAAAGCATCTAACGAACCACTTAGCTGTTCTACGAGGGGTCTGAGACAGGCGTTAGATTACAAGTGTAACGTTAATGACGAAGGTTTTGGGAAACAGCACATATTTAATA
>NC_088223.1:89794414-89796914 GCF_036934945.1 Oncorhynchus masou masou | reverse complement strand
CCTCTCTGAGGAGGACCAGACCAGACTGGGATATTACTGTCCTCTCTGAGGAGGACCAGACCAGACTGGGTTATTACTGTCCTCTCTGAGGAGGACCAGACCAGACTGGGATTTTACTGTCCTATCTGAGGAGGACCAGACCAGGGATATTACTGTCCTCTATGAGGAGGACCAGACCAGACTGGGGTATTACTGTCCTCTCTGAGGAGGACCAGACTGGGATATTACTGTCCTCTCTGAGGAGGACCAGACCAGGGGTATTACTGTCCTCTCTGAGGAGGACCAGACCAGACTGGGGTATAACTGCCCTCTCTGAGGAGGACCAGCCTGGGATATTACTGTCCTCTCTGAGGAGGACCAGACAGGGGTATAACTGTCCTCTCTGAGGAGGACCAGACCAGACTGGGATATTACTGTCCTCTCTGAGGAGGACCAGACCAGACTGGGATATTACTGTCCTCTCTGAGGAGGACCAGACCAGGGGTATTACTGTCCTCTATGAGGAGGACCAGACCAGACTGGGATATTACTGTCCTCTCTGAGGAGGACCAGACCAGGGATATTACTGTCCTCTATTAGTTAGGACAGACCAGACATGGGTATTACTGTCCTCTTCTGCGGTGGACCAGACAGGGGTATTACTGTCCTGTCTGGGATTGTAGCTGATTAGGGTGTCTCAGGACCAGGGACCAGGGGTGATTGTTGTCCTCTCTGTGGAGGACCAGTCAGGGTATTAGTGTCCTGTCCGTTTGAGTTTTGTATTTATTTTGTTACCAGACTTTGTTTGTTTCACTATTAAAACATGAGTATAACTGTCCTCTATGAGGAGGACCAGACCAGACTGGGGTATAACTGTCCTCTCTGAGGAGGACCAGACCAGACTGGATATTACTGTCCTCTTCTGAGGAGGACCAGACCAGACCAGGGGTATTACTGTCCTGTCTGCAGAGAACCAGACCAGGGGTATAAATGTCCTCTCTGAGGAGGACCAGACCAGGGATATTACTGTCCTCTATGAGGAGGACCAGACCAGACTGGGATATTACTGTCCTCTACTGAGGAGGACCAGACCAGGGATATTACTGTCCTCTAGGAGGACCAGACCAGACTGGGATATAACTGTCCTCTCTGAGGAGGACCAGACCAGACTGGGGTATAACTGTCCTCTCTGAGGAGGACCAGACCAGACTGTGATATTACTGTCCTCTCTGAGGAGGACCAGACTGGGGTATAACTGTCCTCACTGAGGAGGACCAGACCAGACTGTGATATTACTGTCCTCTATGAGGAGGACCAGACCAGACTGGGGTATAACTGTCCTCATGAGGAGGACCAGACCAGACCAGGGGTATAACTGTCCTCACTGAGGAGGACCAGACCAGAACAGGGGTATAACTGTCCTCTCCGAGGAGGACCAGACAAGGGTATAACTGTCCTCTCTGAGGAGGACCAGACTGGGATATAACTGTCCTCTATGAGGAGGACCAGACCAGACTGGGATATAACTGTCCTCTATGAGGAGGACCAGACCAGACTGGGATATTACTGTCCTCTATGAGGAGGACCAGACCAGACCAGGGGATATTACTGTCCTCTCTGAGGAGGACCAGACCAGACTGGGATATTACTGTCCTCTATGAGGAGGACCAGACCAGACTGGGATATTACTGTCCTCTCTGAGGAGGACCAGACCAGGGATATTACTGTCCTCTATGAGGAGGACCAGACCAGACTGGGGCATTACTGTCCTCTCTGAGGAGGACCAGACAGGGGCATTACTGTCCTGTCTGAGGAGGACCAGACCAGGGCTATTACTGTCCTGTCTGAGGAGGACCAGACCAGGGGTATTACTGTCCTGTCTGAGGAGGACCAGACCAGGGGTATGGATGTCAGAAGGTGAATTCACCAATTTGTAAGTCGCTCTGGATAAGAGCGTCTGCTAAATGACTTAAATGTAAATGTAAATGTATTACTGTCCTGTCTGAGGAGGACCAGACCAGGGGTATTACTGTCCTGTCTGAGGAGGACCAGACAGGGGTATTACTGTCCTGTCTGAGGAGGACCAGACAGGGGTATTACTGTGCTGTCTGAGGAGGACCAGACAGGGGTATTACTGAGCCCATGTGTGTTTATCTAAATTTTCACCTTTAAAACTGCCCACAATCCTTCCTCATTGCTCTGTGATGTTCCTCTTCGTTCACTAGCCGAGTTCTACCAGAATGCAGGCGCTGGTCGGCCCAAACTCACAAAACAATCAACATAGCTTTCATTTCAAACTTGGGTCAAAATGTAATCATGATTTATGAGGGGGATCCTGAGACACAGGTGCCTATGTGGACCTCTCACCCCCTCTTGTCTTTTACCCAGTGGCCTTGTCCTCGAGCAACGCAGACCGCAGCGCTTCTCTTCCAGACCAATTACTGCGAGAATGACAAGTTGCCAACGTGACGGGCGACACCAGACCCCAGAGCTGACAGAGCTAAGCTGCTGCCTTCTCAAC
>NC_088223.1:89724414-89789414 GCF_036934945.1 Oncorhynchus masou masou | reverse complement strand
TGCAACGGTTCATCGAGCAGGGAATCACAGTGCCCTCTGAAGGAGCCAATTCATCTCACAAACGGTTCATATAGCAGGGAATCACAGTGCCCTATGAAGGAGCCAATTCATCTCACAAACGGTTCATATAGCAGGGAATCACATCTCACAACGGTTCATATAGCAGGGAATCACATCTCACAACGGTTCATATCAGTGCAGGGAATCACATCTCCAATTCATCTCACAAACGGTTCATATAGCAGGGAATCACAGTGCGGTCACATCTCACAACAGTTCATATAGCAGGGAATCACATCTCACAACGGTTCATATAGCAGGGAATCACAGTGCCCTATGAAGGAACCAATTCATCTCACATGTGTATGAGTATCCTACACCCTTTGCCTAATCAGGTGTTAAATGAGGCGAAAAGGAGACTGGAGGAAGACTTTTATACACAGTTACAGAACAATGGTGCCTGGTGACTTACACACTTTGAGAATGATTGTCTTTAATCAAGCCAATGGGTTGATAACAGACGTAGAACTGTATTAACAAAGGGCATGTTTTCTTCATCAGGTTCCAGAAGATGAGGTACAGAACAGCCACGCTCTCCGAAAGACCGCTCTCCAACATCACCAAGGAAACCTCTATCCTGGAACCAGCGAGGGGAAAAGAGAGCATCCATGGAACACCGGAAGGTTCGGAATGGGATGGAACGACGGCCCATTGTGACGAAGAGGAGCCGTCCATGGTCTACGCTCCCTAGGGAGAGACGGGTCCTCCCTGAAGGAGCCAACTCGGTTACAGAGTTCACTCATTGGTGAAACGTCATGCACCCTTCATAGATCACCGAGTTAAAGCAAGGGTGTAGTACTTATCCCTGTGTGAAATGACGTGTCCCCTTGATAGGGCACCTAGTTCACTTAAGAAAAGGTACATCTGAATAGGTGTCCTCTGTTGTACTCTGATGGGAGGGTCTTTCCCCTGTTGTACTCTATTGGGAGGGCCTTTCCCCTGTTGTACTCTATTGGGAGGGCCTTTCCCCTGTTGTACTCTATTGGGAGGGTCTTTCCCCTGTTGTACTCTAATGGGAGGGTCTTTCCCCTGTTGTACTCTATTGGGAGGGCCTTTCCCCTGTTGTACTCTAATGGGAGGGCCTTTCCCCTGTTGTACTCTATTGGGAGGGCCTTTCCCCTGTTGTACTCTAATGGGAGGGCCTTTCCCCTGTTGTACTCTATTGGGAGGGCCTTTCCCCTGTTGTACTCTATTGGGAGGGCCTTTCCCTGTTGTACTCTATTGGGAGGGCCTTTCATCTGTTGTACTCTATTGGGAGGGCCTTTCCTCTGTTGTACTCTATTGGGAGGGCCTTTCCCCTGTTGTACTCTATTGGGAGGGCCTTTCCCCTCTATTGGGAGGGCCTTTCCCCTTTGTACTCTATTGGGAGGGCCTTTCCCCTGTTGTACTCTATACTCTATTGGGGAGGGCCTTTCCCTGTTGTACTCTATTGGGAGGGCCTTTCCCTGTTGTACTCTATTGGGAGGGCCTTTCCCTGTTGTACTCTATTGGGAGGGCCTTTCCCCTGTTGTACTCTATTGGGAGGGCCTTTCCCCTAATGGGAGGGCCTTTCCCCTGTTGTACTCTATTGGGAGGGCCTTTCCCCTGTTGTACTCTATTGGGAGGGCCTTTCCCCTGTTGTACTCTAATGGGAGGGCCTTTCATCTGTTGTACTCTATTGGGAGGGCCTTTCCCCTGTTGTACTCTATTGGGAGGGCCTTTCCCCTGTTGTACTCTATTGGGAGGGCCTTTCCCCTGTTGTACTGTAATGGGAGGGCCTTTCATCTGTTGTACTCTATTGGGAGGGCCTTTCATCTGTTGTACTCTATTGGGAGGGCCTCTATACATCACAGACAAACTGAATTGGTCCACCCACACAGACAGCATCGTGAAGAAGGCGCAGCAGCGCCTCTTCAACCTCAGGAGGCTGAAGAAATTCGGCTTGTCACCAAAAGCACTCACAAACTTCTACAGATGGACAATCGAGAGCATCCTGGCGGGCTGTATCACCGCCTGGTACGGCAACTGCTCCACCCACAACCGTAAGGCTCTCCAGAGGGTAGTGAGGTCTGCACAACGCATCACCGGGGGCAAACTATCTGCCCTCCAGGACACCTACACCACCCGATGTTACAGGAAGGCCATAAAGATCATCAAGGACAACAACCACCCAAGCCACTGCCTGTTCACCCCGTTATCATCCAGAAGGCGAGGTCAGTACAGGTGCATCAAAGCTGGGACCGAGAGACTGAAAAACAGCTTCTATCTCAAGGCCATCAGACTGTTAAACAGCCACCACTAACATTGAGTGGCTGTTGCCAACACACTGACTCAACTCCAGCCACTTTAATAATGGGAATTGATGGAAAATTATGTAAAATATATCACTAGCCACTTTAAACAATGCTACCTAATATAATGTTTACATACCCTACATTATTCATCTCATATGTATACATATATACTGTACTCTATATCATCTACTGCATCTTTATGTAATACATGTATCACTAGCCACTTTAAATATGCCACTTTGTTTACATATTCATCTCATATGTATATACTGTACTCGATACCATCTACTGTATCTTGCCTATGCTGCTCTGTACCATCACTCATTCATATATCTTTATGTACATATTCTTTATCCCCTTACACGTGTGTGTATAAGACAGAAGCACAAGCATTTCGCTCCACTCGCATTAACATCTGCTAACCATGTGTATGTGACAAATAAAATTTGATTTGATTTGATTTGAAATACACCCACAGGTACGACTCAAATTATGTCAATTAGCCTATCAGAAGCTTCTAAAGCCATGACATCATTTTCTGTAATTTTCCAAGCTGTTTAAAGGCACAGTCAACTTAGTGTATGTAAACTTCTGACCCAGTGGAATTGTGATACAGTGAATTATAAGTGAAATAATCTGTCTGTAAACAATTGTTGGAAAAATTACTTATGTCGTACACAAAGTAGATGTTTGTTAACACGAAATTTGTGGAGTGGTTGAAAAATGAGTTTAATGACTCCGACCTAAGTGTATGTAAACTTCCGACATCAACTGTATATTGATAGTAATTGTGGGTGCTGGTATATATATTGGTAGTAATTGTGGGTGCTGGTTTAAGTGACAGAATTAATTTGGGGTGTTATTATAGGTTTTGGGTGCTGGCATAAACAGGGGTGCTGAGAGTTCCACAGCACTCGTTGAAAAATGGAACCAAAAAAAACACCTTTTTATTTATTTTTGAAAAAAATTGAGTGGGTGGGGCTTTTAATGTTATTAGAGGACTGATGTAGACGTCTGTAGCGCTGGCAAAGTAGTTGTACAATCAGGATTCAGGAGTCGTTGTTCTGTCCGTTTCTCTGTGATCACCATTCTATTGGAACCCAGAATGAACTTAACCCTGTCCTCAAACAATCAAAAATTTTAATTAAAACCACTTTTTTGTGCAGTATTAATTTACCATCCTTACAAACCACTTAATGTAAATGTTAAATACTGTGTTGTACATAGGATGGTCATCTAGTTTTGTGCCTGTGGATTATCCATCTCCATGAAGAAAAACAATGTTTGAGATATCAAGTGGTTTGTGACGATGTGATGTGATAGAGCATTGTGCTTACAATGCTAGGGTTGTGGGTTCAACTCTACAGTTGGTTACATAGTGTTGTGTTCTGATCAGCCTACCTCTACAGTTGGTTACATAGTGGTGTGTTCTGATCAGCCTAACTCTACAGTTGGTTACATAGTGGTGTGTTCTGATCAGCCTACCTCTACAGTTGGTTACATAGTGTTGTGTTCTGATCAGCCTACCTCTACAGTTGGTTACATAGTGTTGTGTTCTGATCTGCCTAACTCTACAGTTGGTTACATAGTGTTGTGTTCTGATCAGCCTACCTCTACAGTTGGTTACATAGTGTTGTGTTCTGATCAGCCTAACTCTACAGTTGGTTACATAGTGTTGTGTTCTGATCAGCCTAACTCTACAGTTGGTTACATAGTGTTGTGTGCTGATCAGCCTAACTCTACAGTTGGTTACATAGTGTTGTGTTCTGATCAGCCTAACTCTACAGTTGGTTACATAGTGTTGTGTTCTGATCAGCCTAACTCTACAGTTGGTTACATAGTGTTGTGTTCTGATCAGCCTAACTCTACAGTTGGTTACATAGTGTTGTGTTCTGATCAGCCTAACTCTACAGTTGGTTACATAGTGGTGTTGTGTTCTGATCAGCCTACCTCTACAGTTGGTTACATAGTGTTGTGTTCTGATCAGCCTACCTCTACAGTTGGTTACATAGTGTTGTGTTCTGATCAGCCTAACTCTACAGTTGGTTACATAGTGTTGTGTTCTGATCAGCCTAACTCTACAGTTGGTTACATAGTGTTGTGTTCTGATCAGCCTAACTCTACAGTTGGTTACATAGTGTTGTGTTCTGATCAGCCTAACTCTACAGTTGGTTACATAGTGTTGTGTTCTGATCAGCCTAACTCTACAGTTGGTTACATAGTGTTGTGTTCTGATCAGCCTAACTCTACAGTTGGTTACATAGTGGTGTGTTCTGATCAGCCTAACTCTACAGTTGGTTACATAGTGGTGTGTTCTGATCAGCCTACCTCTACAGTTGGTTACATAGTGGTGTGTTCTGATCAGCCTAACTCTACAGTTGGTTACATATTGGTGTGTTCTGATCAGCCTAACTCTACAGTTGGTTACATAGTGTTGTGTTCTGATCAGCCTAACTCTACAGTTGGTTACATAGTGTTGTGTTCTGATCAGCCTAACTCTACAGTTGGTTACATAGTGTTGTGTTCTGATCAGCCTAACTCTACAGTTGGTTACATAGTGGTGTGTTCTGATCAGCCTAACTCTACAGTTGGTTACATAGTGTTGTGTTCTGATCAGCCTAACTCTACAGTTGGTTACATAGTGTTGTGTTCTGATCAGCCTAACTCTACAGTTGGTTACATAGTGTTGTGTTCTGATCAGCCTAACTCTACAGTTGGTTACATAGTGTTGTGTTCTGATCAGCCTACCTCTACAGTTGGTTACATAGTGTTGTGTTCTGATCAGCCTAACTCTACAGTTGGTTACATAGTGTTGTGTTCTGATCAGCCTAACTCTACAGTTGGTTACATAGTGTTGTGTTCTGATCAGCCTACCTCTACAGTTGGTTACATAGTGTTGTGTTCTGATCAGCCTAACTCTACAGTTGGTTACATAGTGTTGTGTTCTGATCAGCCTAACTCTACAGTTGGTTACATAGTGTTGTGTGTTCTGATCAGCCTAACTCTACAGTTGGTTACATAGTGGTGTGTTCTGATCAGCCTAACTCTACAGTTGGTTACATAGTGTTGTGTTCTGATCAGCCTAACTCTACAGTTGGTTACATAGTGGTGTGTGTTCTGATCAGCCTAACTCTACAGTTGGTTAGATAGTGGTGTTGTGTTCTGATCAGCCTAACTCTACAGTTGGTTACATAGTGGTGTTGTGTTCTGATCAGCCTAACTCTACAGTTGGTTACATAGTGGTGTTGTGTTCTGATCAGCCTAACTCTACAGTTGGTTACATAGTGTTGTGTTCTGATCAGCCTAACTCTACAGTTGGTTACATAGTGTTGTGTTCTGATCAGCCTACCTCTACAGTTGGTTACATAGTGGTGTTGTGTTCTGATCAGCCTAACTCTACAGTTGGTTACATAGTGTTGTGTTCTGATCAGCCTAACTCTACAGTTGGTTACATAGTGGTGTGTTCTGATCAGCCTACCTCTACAGTTGGTTACATAGTGTTGTGTTCTGATCAGCCTAACTCTACAGTTGGTCCTTTACAGTGTTGTGTTCTGATCTGCCTAACTCTACAGTTGGTTACATAGTGTTGTGTTCTGATCAGCCTAACTCTACAGTTGGTTACATAGTGTTGTGTTCTGATCTGCCTAACTCTACAGTTGGTTACATAGTGTTGTGTTCTGATCAGCCTACCTCTACAGTTGGTCCTTTACTAGTCCTCTATTAGTGTTGTGTTCTGATCAGCCTAACTCTACAGTTGGTTACATAGTAGTGTTGTGTTCTGATCAGCCTAACTCTACAGTTGGTCCTTTACTAGTCCTCTATTAGTGTTGTGTTCTGATCAGCCTAACTCTACAGTTGGTCCTTTACTAGTCCTCTATTAGTGTTGTGTTCTGATCTGCTCTAACTCTACAGTTGGTCCTTTACTAGTCCTCTATTAGTGTTGTGTTCTGATCAGCCTAACTCTACAGTTGGTCCTTTACTAGTCCTCTATTAGTGTTGTGTTCTGATCAGCCTAACTCTACAGTTGGTCCTTTACTAGTCCTCTATTAGTGTTGTGTTCTGATCTGCCTAACTCTACAGTTGGTCCTTTACTAGTCCTCTATTAGTGTTGTGTTCTGATCAGCCTAACTCTACAGTTGGTCCTTTACTAGTCCTCTATTAGTGTTGTGTTCTGATCAGCCTAACTCTACAGTTGGTTACTAGTCCTCTATTAGTGTTGTGTTCTGATCAGCCTAACTCTACAGTTGGTTTTACTAGTGTGTTGTGTTCTGATCTGCCTAACTCTACAGTTGGTCCTTTACAGTCCTCTATTAGTGTTGTGTTCTGATCTGCCTAACTCTACAGTTGGTCCTTTACTAGTCCTCTATTAGTGTTGTGTTCTGATCAGCCTAACTCTACAGTTGGTCCTTTACTAGTCCTCTATTAGTGTTGTGTTCTGATCAGCCTAACTCTACAGTTGGTCCTTTACTAGTCCTCTATTAGTGTTGTGTTCTGATCTGCCTAACTCTACAGTTGGTCCTTTACTAGTCCTCTATTAGTGTTGTGTTCTGATCTGCCTAACTCTACAGTTGGTTACATATTAGTGTTGTGTTCTGATCAGCCTAACTCTACAGTTGGTCCTTTACTAGTCCTCTATTAGTGTTGTGTTCTGATCAGCCTAACTCTACAGTTGGTTACATAGTGTTGTGTGTTCTGATCTGCCTAACTCTACAGTTGGTTACATAGTGTTGTTGTGTTCTGATCAGCCTAACTCTACAGTTGGTTACATAGTGGTGTGTTCTGATCAGCCTAACTCTACAGTTGGTTACATAGTGATGTTGTGTTCTGATCTGCCTAACTCTACAGTTGGTTACATAGTGGTGTGTTCTGATCAGCCTAACTCTACAGTTGGTTACATAGTGATGTTGTGTTCTGATCTGCCTAACTCTACAGTTGGTTACATAGTGTTGTGTTCTGATCAGCCTACCTCTACAGTTGGTTACATAGTGTTGTGTTCTGATCAGCCTAACTCTACAGTTGGTTACATAGTGTTGTGTTCTGATCAGCCTAACTCTACAGTTGGTTACATAGTGGTGTTGTGTTCTGATCAGCCTAACTCTACAGTTGGTTACATGGTGTTGTGTTCTGATCAGCCTAACTCTACAGTTGGTTACATAGTGTTGTGTTCTGATCAGCCTACCTCTACAGTTGGTTACATAGTGGTGTTGTGTTCTGATCAGCCTAACTCTACAGTTGGTTACATAGTGGTGGTGTGTTCTGATCAGCCTAACTCTACAGTTGGTTACATAGTGGTGTTGTGTTCTGATCAGCCTAACTCTACAGTTGGTTACATAGTGTTGTGTTCTGATCAGCCTAACTCTACAGTTGGTTACATAGTGTTGTGTTCTGATCAGCCTAACTCTACAGTTGGTTACATAGTGGTGTGTTCTGATCAGCCTAACTCTACAGTTGGTTACATAGTGGTGTTGTGTTCTGATCAGCCTAACTCTACAGTTGGTTACATAGTGTTGTGTTCTGATCAGCCTAACTCTACAGTTGGTTACATAGTGTTGTGTTCTGATCAGCCTAACTCTACAGTTGGTTACATAGTGGTGTTGTGTTCTGATCAGCCTAACTCTACAGTTGGTTACATAGTGTTGTGTGCTGATCAGCCTAACTCTACAGTTGGTTAGGTAGTGTTGTTTTCTGATCTATGGGGGCAATAACACCTCACACAGCAGCACATCAGGAGCTAAATGGGTAAATGACTGATGAATATTTTTGGATTATATTTGTGTTTGTACATGAAGCACTTCCTCTTTTTAAAGCCAATGTGACAGACTTAACCATCTGTTTACAATAGATGTTGCTTATCAAAAACACAGAAGAGAATCATTCTGCACTACTGTGTTCTACAAGTTTTTTCATGTTCACCTACCCAACGGCAGTACAGTACTAAACTGTCTGCTCGTTCAGAGGAGATAGTAGGCCCATTCCTTGCGTGATTTGATCTACACATGCACCACATCAGAGGTTTACGTTAACCACAGCTATGGGAGCGTTGGCTACTGCCGCTCAATGTGAGACAGTTGCCTGTAGAGGCGGACAACAACAGGAAGAGGAAGAGACTCTAAAGCAGCTGTCTTGGTCATGTTGAGATGTGTGTGTTTCAGTTAGAGAGTGAAATAGATGAATAGAGGTATTGTGGAAGAAATAGATACCATGAATAAGGGTTCTCTTCTCAACTTTTCAACTAGTACCTTAGAACTATTTATTATTATTTTTTTTTGAATTATGTGGATCCATGATCGGTTTTCCATTTTAGACCATAATGATTGAGATTACGTTTACGGATGAGACCTGATCCTAGATCAGCTCTCCTACTCAGTTAAAGTTTGAAACACCTTAATGTTCACTTGACTGGCTTCAAACAGCAGTGTTACCTTGCAACAAGTGTCAAAATCAAAAGTAGATAGCAGGGTGGTGGTGGGTGGGGGGGGTTCCACTTGAGAGATTCCCAACAACCATAGCCTGTGGTTTAACATCCAACTCTCATTTCTGTCATTAGATGGTGGGGGAAACTGCAGGATAGCACCTGGCACAACACAAATCCACTGGGCACGGGTGTCAGTTCAACATCCAGTTTTGATCTACATTAAGGTTGAGTTGTCAACTATTGTGAATTGAACGTGAAATCAGCAAAACATGTCACCATCATGTCAATGGATTTAGGTTCAAAGTTAGTGCCATCCGTTTTGTTACCAAATCACCTAATACCACCCACCACTGCGACCTGTATGCTCTAGTCGGCTGGCCCTCGCTACATATTCGTCGCTAGACCCACTGGCTCTGGGTCATCTATAAGTCTATGCTAGGTAAAGCTCCGCCTTATCTCATTTCACTGGTCACGATAACAACACCCACCCGTAGCACACGTTCCAGCAGGTATATCTCACGGATCGTCCCCAAAGCCAACACCTCATTTGGCCGCCTTTCCTTCCAGTTCTCTGCTGCCAGTGACTGGAACGATTTGCAAAAATCGCTGAAGTTGGAGACTTTTATTTCCCTCGCCAACTTTAAACATCCGCTATCTGAGCCGCTAACCGATCGCTGCAGCTGTACATAGTCCATCGGTAAATAGCCCAACCAATCTACCTAACTCATCCCCATACTGTTTTTTATTTATTTACTTTTCTGCTCTTTTGCACACCAGTATCTCTACTTGCACATCATCATCTGCTCATCTGTCACTCCAGTGTTAATCTGCTAAATTTTAACCATTCGCTCCGATGGCCTATTTATTGCCTACCTCCGCCTTCTGCACATACTGTATATAGACTTTCTTTTTTCTACTGTGTCATTGATTTGTTTTTTTTGTGTTACTGGCTTGTTTATTGTTTACTCCATGTGTAACTCTGTTTTGTTGTCTGTGTCACACTGCTTTGCTTTGTCTTGGCCAGGTCTCAGTTGTAAATGAGAACTTGTTCTCAACTAGTCTACCTGGTTAAATAAAGGTGAAATAAAATGTTAAAAAAATAAAAATGTAAAAGAGATTAAATGCTATTACGTTGATTACTTTCTGCTAATCCAATTAGTTTTCCATACAGTTTTGTCATCGCATAGATTTGATGCATTTGAAATGACGTAGAAACAACTTTGATTCAACCATTTTTTTTGCCCAGTGGGAAGTAAACAAATCCATCTTCTATTAGGGGTTCTCTCTTTGCCATTGTACTCTAGGCCGAGGCTGCAAATCCACATTTTCTGGACATTCGGGAAGAGAGGGTCTTTGTCCAGAAAGTCGGATTCCCGCAGCTCCTCCGTATTTTCGAGCAGTATGAGGACAGCATTTGTCTGGTAGACAAACACCATTGAGTTCTGAGTTACGTGGTATGGCACCCTATTCCCTTCATAGTGCACTACTTTTGACAAGGGCCCTCTGGTCAAAAGTAGGGCACGACAAAGGGATTTGGACGCAGACATGATGATGTCTGGGGGATCATGATGGAGGGATGTTTTGAAGGATGATTTTGGCCAGATGTCGCAGGGAAGGATTTTTTTGTTTTTGGCCAGACCTCTCAGTGAGGGAGGTATGTTTAGAAGGATGTTTTTGGCCAGACCTCTCAGGGAGGGGGGTGTTTTGAAGGATGTTTTTGGCCAGACCTCTCAGTGAGGGAGGGATGTTTTGAAGTATGTTTTTGGCCAGACCTCTCAGGGAGGGGGGGGGGGGTGTTTTGAAGGATGTTTTTGGCCAGACCACTCAGGGAGGGGGGGTTTTGAAGGATGTTTTTGGCCAGACCTCTCAGGGAGGGGGTGGGGTGTTTTGGAGGATGTTTTTGGCCAGACCTCCCAGGGAGGGGGTGGTTTTGAAGGATGTTTTTGGCCAGACCTCTCAAGGAGGGGGGGGTGTTTTGAAGGATGTTTTTGGCCAGACCTCCGAGGGGGGGTTTGGAGGATGTTTTTGGCCAGACCTCTCAGGGAGGGGGGTGTTTTGAAGGATGTTTTTGGCCAGACCTCTCAGGGAGGGGATATTTTGAAGGATGTTTTTGGCCAGACCTCTCAGGGGCGGCAGTGTAGCCTAGTGGTTAGAGCGTTGGACTAGCAACCAGAAGGTTGAGAGTTCAAACCCCGAGCTGACAAGGTACAAATCTGTCGTTCTGCCCCTGAACAGGCAGTTAACCCACTGTTCCCAGGCCGTCATTGAAAATAAGAATTTGTTCTTAACTGACTTGCCTGGTTAAAAACATTTTAATAAAAAGGATGTTTTTGGCCAGACCTCTCAGGGAATGAGAGATGTTTTAAAGGTTGTTTTTGGCCAGACCTCTCAGAGAGGGAGGAGAATCCAGAACACAGGCTCCGTCAGGACAGCCTGTGATAGGAAATCGATGTGTGAGTGATAGGGGGACCCTGTCTGGTGCCTAAGTCTGTCTGAACATAGCAGAGCAGCAGAGCAGCAGAGCGCACCCGGTCAGACGAAATACCCCAGAGTTCTGCTCTGAAAACCAGTCAACAGACCTGTTTGTCTCTGCCTTTCTCTTCATCTGTCACACCCTGACCATAGTTTGCTTTGTATGTTTATATGTTTTGTTTGGTCAGGGTGTGATCTGAGTGGGCATTCTATGTTGTGTGTCTAGTTTGTCTGTTTCTGTGTTTGGCCTGATATGGTTCTCAATCAGAGGCAGGTGTTAGTCATTGTCCCTTATTGGGAACCATATTTAGGTAGCCTGTTTGGTGTTGGGTTTGGTGGGTGATTGTTCCTTTTCCTGTCCTTATGTCTGTCGTGTGCTAGTTTGCACCAGTATTAGGCTGTTTCGGTTTTCTTGTTACGTTTGTTTGTTTTGTATTTGATTCGCGTTTACTTCTGTTTCATTAAACATGGATCATAAATAGCCACGCCGCATTTTGGTCTGACATTCTTTCACCTACAGAAAACCGTGACATCATCTTCTAGCTGAGAGAACGTTTGTCACGTTCGTTATAAAGGTCGGACCAAGGTGCAGCGTGGTGTGCGTACATTCTTTTTATTTAATTGAATGAACACTGAATAAACCAACAAAATTAACCGTGAAGCAAAACAAACTAGTGCTGACAGGCAACGACACATAGACAAGATTCCACACCAGAAAGTGGGAAACAGGGCTACCTAAATATGATCCCCAATCAGAGACAACGATATACAGCTGTCTCTGATTGGGAACCATATCAGGCCACCATAGAAATGCATAAACCCCTAGACCTACAAAACCCTAGATATACAAAAAAAACACAGACATAAAAAATACTAGAGTATCCACCCTAGTCACACCCTGATCTAACCAAAATATATAGAAAAACAGAGATATCTGCTTGTGATTCTCTGTATTTTGGATGGATGCCATACACCACACATCCAGAGTGTGCACAGAGGGGAGAGAGAGAGAGAGAGAGAGAGAGAGAGAGAGAGAGAGAGAGAGAGAGAGAGAGAGAGAGAGAGAGAGAGAGAGAGAGAGAGAGAGAGAGAGAGAGAGAGAGAGAGAGAGAGAGAGAGAGAGAGAGAGAGAGAGAGAGAGAGAGAGAGAGAGACCAAATAATGCATAAAGCCCTTACCCACAGAGATCTGAACCTGGAGAAGAGTCTCCTCAGCCAGCTGGTACTGTGACTCTGTTTACAAACACAAACAGACCCCACAGAGCCCCAGGACAGCAACACAATTAGATCACCAAATCAATGACAAAACAAAAAGATAATTACATAATTGTAATTGGCACATTGGAAAGAATCAACAGAAAAAACAAAGCATACTGGAATGTTATCTGGCCCCAAACAGAGAGTACACACTGGCACCTCTCACCTGACCACTGTGACTGACCCAAACTTAAGGAACGCTTTGACAATGTAGAGACTCTGTGAACATAGCTATCGAGAGAGGTTGCCATAGGCAGACCAGGCTCTCAAGAGAAGACAGGCTATGTGGCCACCACCCACAAAATGAGGTGGAAAAAAAGTTTTGCTTCCTAACCTCCTGCCAAATGTATGACCATTTTAGAGACTCAAATTTCCCTCAGTGGGAAGACTAATGAGGATCATGATAATCATATATTCTCTGTTGTTTGATGGGCAAAAGGTAACCAGCCAGGCAAGTCATACTGTAAACAAAGTACAGTAGGACAAAATACAATAGGACAAAATACAATATGACAAAATACAGTAGGACATAGTACAGTAGGACAAAATACAGTATGACAAAATACAATATGACAAAGTACAGTATGACAAAATACAGAATGACAAAATACAGTAGAACAAAGTACAGTAGGACAACATACAGTAGGACAAAATGCAGTAGGACATAGTACAGTAGGACAAAATACAGTATGACAAAATACAATATGACAAAGTACAGTATGACAAAATACAGAATGACAAAATACAGTAGAACAAAGTACAGTAGGACAACATACAGTAGGACAAAAGACAATATGACAAAGTACAGTATGACAAAATACTGTATGACAAAATACAGTAGGACAAAGTACAGTATGAAGAAATACAGTATGACAAAATACAGTATGACAAAGTACAGTAGGACAAAATACAGTATGACAATGTACAGAATGACAAAATACAGTATAACAAAGTACAGTTGAACAAAGTACAGTGTGACAAAATACAGTTTGACAAAGTACAGTATGTGCCCACTGCCCACAAAATGAGGTGGAAACCGAGCTGCACTTTCGAACCTCCTGCCAAATGTACAACTTTTATACAGCTGATGCTTCACCTCTTTCCTGCTGAAGTTCATATCATGTTATCTGTGAATTTACTGTCTGTTCGGACCAGAGATGGTGTCATGAGAGAGGGTTTCCTGAGAGAGAGGGAAAATAAAGACTGATGAGTGAGTTCAGACATGAGATCAGTGGATGTGGATTCCTAAGAGAGCAGTCAGTCATCCGCTGGGATGCGTCACACTGTTTCTAGACTTCTGGGAAGTTTTAGTTAGGTCTGTTACAGTAGACGATCTTTCTAGACTAGATTTAGAGCCACAGGGATGAAGGATGCACTGGTCCAGACATAACCTGTTTGTACCTGGTCCCAGACCTGTTTGTACCTGGTCCCAGACCTGTTTGTACCTGGTCCCCCTATTTGTGCCTGGTCCCAGGTCTGTTTGTACCTGGTCCCAGGTCTGTTGGTACCTGGTCCCCGGTCTGATTGTGCCTGGTCCCAGGTCTGTTTGTACCTGGTTCCCGGTCTGTGCCTGGTCCCAGGTCTATTTGTACCTGGTCCCAGGTCTGTTTGTACCTGGTCCCAGGTATGTTTGTACCTGGTCACAGGTCTGTTTGTACCTGGTCACAGGTCTGTTTGTGCCTGGTCCCAGGTCTGTTTATACCTGGTCCCAGGTCTATTTTTACCTGGTCCCAGGTCTGTTTGTACCTGGTCCCAGACCTGTTTGTACCTGGTCCCAGACCTGTTTGTACCTGGTCCCAGACCTGTTTGTACCTGGTCCCAGACCTGTTGGTCCCAGGTCCCAGGTCTGTTTGTACCTGGTCCCAGGTCTGTTTGGTCCCACCTGGTCCCAGGTCTGTTTGTGCCTGGTCCCAGGTCTGTTTATACCTGGTCCCAGGTCTGTTTGTACCTGGTCCCAGGTCTGTTTGTGCCTGGTCCCAGGTCTGTTTTTACCTGGTCCCAGGTCTGTTTGTACCTGGTCCCAGGTCTGTTTGTACCTGGTCCCAGGTCTGTTTGTACCTGGTCCCAGGTCTGTTTTACCTGGTCCCAGGTCTGTTTGTACCTGGTCCCAGGTCTGTTTGTACCTGGTCCCAGGTCTGTTTGTACCTGGTCCCAGGTCTGTTTTCCCAGGTACCTGGTCCCAGGCCTGTTTGTAACCTGGTCCCAGGTCTGTTTGTACCTGGTCCCAGACCTGTTTGTAACTGGTCCCAGGTCTATTTGTACCTGGTCCCAGGTCTGTTTGTACCTGGTCCCAGGTCTGTTTGTACCTGGTCCCAGGTCTGTTTGTACCTGGTCCCAGACCTGTTTGTACCTGGTCCCAGGTCTGTTTGTACCTGGTCCCAGACCTGTTTGTGCTGTCTTGCCAACTCCTATATATTATAGGATTATACTATAGGAGTTGGCAAAACAGCACTAACAGATCTGGGACCAAATCAAATCAAAGTTTATTTGTCACGTGCGCCAAATACAATCTTTACAGTGCGGGGAAAAACGAAAACGTGTGTGTGTGTGTGTGTGTGTGTGTGTGTGTGTGTGCGTGTGCGTGTGCGTGTGTGTGCGCGTGTGTGTGTAGTTAAGTAAAAAAATAAAACAACAGTAAAAAGACATTTGAAAATAAGAGTAGCGAGGCTATATACAGACACCTGTTAGTCAGGCTGATTGAGGTAGTATGTACATGTAGGTATGGTTAAAGTGACTATGCATATATGATGAACAGAGAGTAACAGAAGCGTAAAAAGGGGGGTTGGCGGGTGTTGGGACACAATGCAGATAGCCCGGTTAGCCAATGTGCGGGAGCACTGGTTTGTCGGGACAATTTAGGTAGTATGTACATGAATGTATAGTTAAAGTGACTATGCATATAAGATAAACAGAGAGTAGCAGCAGCGTAAAAGAGGGGTTGGGGGGGGCACACAGTGCAAATAGTCCGGTTTAACCATTTGATTACCTGTTCAGGAGTCTTATGGCTTGGGGGTAAAAACTGTTGAGAAGCCTTTTTGTCCTAGACTTGGCACTCAGGTACCGCTAGCGGTAGTAGAGAGAACAGTCTATGACAGGGGTGGCTGGGGTCTTTGACAATTTTTAGAGGTCCTGAATGGCAGGCAGCTTTGTCCCAGTGATGTAATGTACAACCCTCTGAAGTGCCTTGCGGTCGGAGGCCGAGGAATTGCCGTACCAGGCAGTGATGCAACCGGTCAGGATGCACTCGATGTTACAGCTGTAGAACCTTTTGAGGATCTCAGGACCCATGCCAAATCTTTTTAGTTTCCTGAGGGGGAATAGGCTTTTTCATGCCCTCTTCATGACTGTCTTGGTGTGTTTGGACCAATCTAGTTTGTTGTTGATGTGGACACCAAGGAATTTGAAGCTCTCAACCTGCTCCACTACAGCCCCGTCGATGAGAATGGGGACGTGCTCAGTGCTCCTTTTCCTGTAGTCCACAATCATCTCCTTAGTCTTGGTTACGTTGAGGGATAGTTTGTTATCCTGGCACTACCCGGCCAGGCCTCTGACCTCCTCATTATAGGCTGTCTCGTCGTTGACGGTGATCAGGCCTACCACTGTTGTGTTGTCTGCAAACTTAATGATGGTGTTGGAGTCGTGCCTGGCCATACAGTCGTGGGTGAACAGGGAGTACAGGAGGGGACTTAGCATGCACCCCTGCGGAGCTCCAGTGTTGAGGATTAGCATGGCAGATGTGTTGCTACCTACCCTCATTACCTGGGAGTGGCCTGTCAGGAAGTCCAGGATCCAGTTGCAGAGGGAGGTGTTTAGTCCCAGGTTCCTTAGCTTGGTGATGAGCTTTGAGGGTACTATGGTGTTGAACGCTGAGCTGTAGTCAATGAACAGCATTCTCACATAGGTGTTTCTTTTGTCCAGGTTATGTCCGGAACGGCTCCTCTTTCATCCTTGTGCCAAAAACTACTGTGGATTTCAATCTAGACTATAGACATCAGTGTAAAGGCTAGCGATCAGTGTACAGGATAGATATCAATGTAAATTAGTGTAGTACAATCTGGCATTAATTTTGGCGTCTGAAAGTATGCAGGGTTTTAAATGAAGGATGATCTCGTACAACAGAAAAACAGGCACAGCCGAAGGCAATGAAACAGTCATTCTCTTTACTCATGAATACAAATGAGACACAGAAGAAGTCACACATCTAACACACACACACACACACACACACACACACACACACACACCCCTCCAAGCACCATCCCCCACCCATACGCTATGGGAACAGTCAGAGCCAGCATCTTGTCTGTGGGTGGGTCCAGATGAATGAGCTAAGCTGAGCTGGGTGAATGTTTGGCTCACAGCTCTATGATAACACTGTGGGATGGTACATCTAAACATGTTTCTCCTCTCCTCTCCTCAATTCCCGGTGAAGTTTGTGGCAGAGCATTGCATTGAACTGTGTGTATCTATGGTAACGATATTTTCTTGTGTACAGTAATCTACAAAATAAAGTAAGGTTCCTCAAGTGTTCTTTTAGAAGGGTTAGGGTTCTATATGGAACCATACTGACCCAAAGAACCATTAGAGCCCTTCAATTGGTTCTTAGCAGTTCAAAAAATGTGTTTTAGTGATAATTACAATGTAGGGGCTGCAGCTCATTAGAATATTTTGTTCACAGGCCTTTTTGTGCAACCGTGAGTGAGTGTCCTTCCCGGTTGATCTTATCTGTTGTGTTATGCTATTACATGTTGTGACTATGATCAGGGATGGTGTCTTGTACAAGACTGACGTTTGGCCTTGTGTCAATTGAGAAATGGTTGACTAAATCAGTAGTTAATAATAATAGTAATAATAATAATAATACATAATTCTCTCCTCAGGGACCCCCAGCCGTTCCAGAGCCTGGATATCTGGTTCAACATGTTAATAAACACAATTAGAAAACCTAGGGAATTTGAACTATATAATATGGTTATTAAACCAGAATTTAAAAAAACCTGTATAGTTGATACAATGAATAGAATACCCTTCTCCATAAAGGTTCTATAAAGAACCATAATAAAGTGTTCTATATAGCCAGATAGTGGAACCCTTTTTTAATGGTTCTTTATAGAACCATTCTCCATAAAGGTTCTGTCAAGAAACATAATAAAGGGTTCTATATAGCAACCATAGCATCACCCCTTTTTGGTGCTATATAGAACTGTTTTTAATGGTTCTTTATATATATATATATATATATATATATACAGTGGGGCAAAAAAGTATTTAGTCAGCCACCAATTGTGCAAGTTCTCCCACTTAAAAAGATGAGAGAGGCCTGTAATTTTCATCATAGGTACACTTCAACTATGACAGACAAAATGAGAAAAAAAATCCAGAAAATCACATTGTAGGATTTTTAATGAATTTATTTGCAAATTATGGTGGAAAATAAGTATTTGGTCAATAACAAAAGTTTATCTCAATACTTTGTTATATACCCTTTGGTGGCAATGACAGAGGTCAAACGTTTTCTGTAAGTCTTCACAAGGTTTTCACACACTGTTGCTGGTATTTTGGCCCAATCCTCCTTTCAGATCTCCTCTAGAGCAGTGATGTTTTGGGGCTGTTGCTGGGCAACATGGACTTTCAACTCCCTCCAAAGATTTTCTATGGGGTTGAGATCTGGAGACTGGCTAGGCCACTCCAGGACCTTGATATGCTTTTACGAAGCCACTCCTTCGTTGCCCGGGCAGTGTGTTTGGGATCATTGTCATGCTGAAAGACTCAGCCACGTTTCATCTTCAATGCCCTTGCTGATGGAAGGAGGTTTTCACTCAAAATCTCACGATACATGGCCCCATTCATTCTTTCCTTTACACGGATCAGTCGTCCTGGTCCCTTTGCAGATAAACAGCCCCAAAGCATGATGTTTCCACTCCCATGCTTCACAGTAGGTATGGTGTTCTTTGTATGCAACTCAGCATTCTTTGTCCTCCAAACATGAGTTGAGTTTTTACCAAAACGTTATATATTGGTTTCATCTGACCATATGACATTCTCCCAATCTTCTTATGGATCATCCAAATGCTCTCTAGTAAACTTCAGATGGGCCTGGACATGTACTGGCTTAAGCAGGGGGACACGTCTGGCACTGCAGGGTTTGAGTCCTGGCGGTGTAGTGGGTTACTGATGGTAGGCTTTGTTACTTTGGTCCCAGCTCTCTGCAGGTCATTCACTAGGTCCCCCGTGTGGTTCTTGGATTTTTG
Organism: Oncorhynchus masou masou; assembly: GCF_036934945.1. Classification (NCBI taxonomy): domain Eukaryota; kingdom Metazoa; phylum Chordata; class Actinopteri; order Salmoniformes; family Salmonidae; genus Oncorhynchus; species Oncorhynchus masou. The sequence continues at coordinate 89,770,687 of NC_088223.1, read as the reverse complement.
CTCACCGTTCTTATGATCATTTGACCCCACGGGGTGAGATCTTGCGTGGAGCCCCAGATCGAGGGAGATTATCAGTGGTCTTGTATGTCTTCCATTTCCTAATAATTGGTCACACAGTTGATATCTTCAAACCAAGCTGCTTACCTATTGCAGATTCAGTCTTCCCAGCCTGGTGCAGGTCTACAATTTTGTTTCTGGTGTCCTTTGACAGCTCTTTGGCTTTGGCCATAGTGGAGTTTGGAATGTGACTGTTTGAGGTTGTGGACAGGTGTCTTATATACTGATAACAAGTGCCATTAATACAGGTAACGAGTGGAGGACAGAGGAGCCTCTTAAAGAAGAAGTTACAGGTCTGTGAGAGCCAGAAATCTTGCTTGTTTGTAGGTGAACAAATACTTATTTTCCACCATAATTTACAAATAAATTCATAAAAAAATCCTACAATGTGATTTTCTGGATTTTTTTCTTCTCATTTTGTCTGTCATAGTTGAAGTGTATCTATGATGAAAATTACAGGCCTCTCTCATCTTTTTAAGTGGGAGAACTTGCACAATTGGTGGCTGACAAAATACATTTTTGCCCCACTGTATATTTCGGAAAGGGCACTTTATAGAACCATACAGGTTCCCTTTAGAACCTCATGAACCTTAAAAAAAGATTCCATATATCACCAAAAAGGGTTATGCTATGCTTACTCTATATACCATTTGTTTTTGGTGTGTAGGAGGATGTCTCCCTACACAAACAGGATAGCTTATGGAAAGGCAAACAAAACACAGCATGCAAAGGATCCTAGCAGCATGTAAAGTAGCTTAGCCTGTGTATGCTAAGTAGCTTAGACTCAGCATGATAAGTAGTCTAGCCCGTGTAAGCTAAGTAGCCTCAGCTTACTAAGTAGCCTAACCTGTGTATGCTAAGTAGCCTCAGCATGCTATGCTAGTAGCCTAGCATGTGTATGCTAAGTAGCCTCAGCATGCTAAGTAGCCTAGCCTGTGTATGCTAAGTGGCCTTAGCATGCTGAGTAACACCTATCTATGGAAATAGTCCGCTAGCAGGATGGACAACTAAACACAGTATCTGCTAAGGACAGTAATTATATTGTAATATGACCACTGCCATCCAACTAATACTGATATCTGATGATGCATCGTTCAAATCAGAAGATCATCCTTCAAGTCTGAAGTCCAACACCCATGGAGGGGTTGTGATAGCTGGTGATTAGGTAGGACCATTAGTTCAACTGTTGATTGGATCAATGTAAAGACTTGCAGGGAGAAAATATTGTGAAAAGCATGAAGTCAATGATTTCTAATTTATCCATATCAGTGTGTTTAAGTCTGATACACAGACATTAAACACCTCAGTGTGTATTGGCCTGATACACAAATATGAAACACCTTAGTGTGTTGTAGTTGGGTTTGACTGCAGAGTGAAGGGAAAGCAGCCAACAAGTGCTCAGCATATGTGGGAGCTCCTTCAAGACCGTTGGAAAAGCATTCCAGGTGAAGCTGGTTGAGAGAATGCCAAGGGTGCACAAAGCTGTCATCAAGGCAAAGGGTGGCTACTTGAAGAATCTTATATATAAAATATATTTTGATTTGTATAACACTTTTTTGGTTACTACATGATTCCATATGTGTTATTTCATAGTTTTGCTGTCTTCACTAGTATTCTACAATGTAGAAAATAGTAAAAATAAAGAAAAACCCTTGAATGGGTAGGTGTTCTAAAACGTTTGACTGGTAGTGTACACACACTAGCAACACACACACATACACACACTAGCAACACACACACATACACACACCCCTTCTAAAGAGCCAATCAATCTCCATTATCACATCATCCTGCCGGAGTTCTTTTAAGCACGCGTCATTACAGACAAGTTGGTCTCCCTCCCTCCCTCCTTTACAAATCCCTCCCCCCTTTCTCTCTTCCTCCCTTACACATCCCTCCCTCCCTCAATGCCTCCCTCCCTCCTTTTCTCTCTCCCTCCCTCAATGCCTTTCTTTCTCCCTCCCTCCCTTACACATCCCTCCCTCCCTTTCTTTCTCCCTCAATCCCTTTCTCTCTGTCTCCTTCCCTCTTGCCCTCCTTTCATCCCTCCATTCTTCCATCCCAAACACTGCCCCCTCACTCCCTCCCTCCCCCTCTGCATAGTGTCTGGCGGACATCTCTCTGTGGTTGTTAAGGTCCTTTGTGTTGTTGTTTATTTAACAGATCTGGTGTGTCATCACCCCCGCGCGCCTTCCCTGTCTTCTGGAGGGTCCAATATCAATGAGGAGCCAGTGAGTCACAGAGCTGCCAACATCACGCAGATAGCCTGCAGGGAGGACGGGGTCATCACTCACACACATGCTCACACACATGCTCACACACACACACACACACACACACACATACACACACACACACACCACACACACACACACACACACACACACACACACACAGATGCTCTCACACACACACAGACGCTCACACACACACACACACACACACACACACACACACACACAGACACTCATACACACACACACACAACACACAGACACTCACACACACAGACGCTCACAGACACACACACGCACACGCACACAGACGCTCTCACACACACACACACACACACACACACACACACACACACACACACACACACACACACACACACACACACACACACACACACACACACACACACACACACACACACACACACACACACACACATTTATGCCTACAGTATCTTCAGAAAGTATTCAAGACTGAATCCACATTTTGTTGAGTTACAGCCTGATTTCAATACGCCATAATGACAAAGGTGTTAGACATTTTAGCAAATTTATTGAAAATGTAATGCATAAATATCTACTGAGTCAATACATGTAAGAATCAACTTTGGCAGCCTTTACAGCTGTGAGTCTTTCTGGGTAAGTCTCTAAGAGCTTTGCACACCTGGATTGTAGAATATTTGTACATTATTTCTGTTTAAATTTTTCAAGCTCTGTCAAGTTGTTTGTTGATCATTGCTAGACAGCCATTTTCAAGCTGATTTAAAGTCAAAACTATAACTAGGCCACTCAGGAACATTCAATGTTGTCTTGGTAAGCAACTCCAGTGTATATTTGGCCTGGTCTTTTTGGTTATTGTCCTGCTGAAAGGTGAATTGGTCTCCCAGTGTCTGGTGGAAGGCAGACTGAACCAGTGTTTCCTCTATGATTTTGCCTGTGCTAAACTCTATTCTGTTTCTTTTCATTAAAAAAAAACACCCTAGTCCTGAAGACAAGCATACCCATGACATGATGTAGCCATGATTGAAAATATGAAGAGTGGTCACGACTTCCTCCGAAGTCGGTTCCTCTCCTTGTTCGGGCGGCGTTCGGCGGTCGACGTCACCGGTCTTCTAGCCATCGCCAAACCACCTTTCATTTTCCATTTGTTTTGTCTTGTTTTCCCAGACACCTGGTTTACATTCCCTCATTACGAGACGTGTATTTAACCATCTGTCCCCCCCATGTTTGTGTGTGGAATTGTTTGTTGTAAAGTGTATTGTGCACTTCAGACTGGTTTGCGACGGGTTATTTCAACCCACATTTTGTTGTTCTGGGTGCCGTTGGTTTTGCATCATTAAACTGCTCCGGTTATTACCCAGTTCTGCTCTCTTGCACCTGACTTCCCTGCAGACAGTTACTCACCTCTTACAAGGGTGGTACTTAGTAATGCGTTGTATTGGGTTTGCCCCTGACACAACTCTTTGTACTCAGGACAAAACATGAATTGCTTTGCCACATTTTTTGCAGTATTACTTTAGTACCTTGTTGCTAACAGAATGCATGTTTTGGAATATTTTTGTTCTGTACAGGCTTCCTTTTCACTGTCAATTAGGTTAGTATTGTGGAGTAACTACACTGTTGTAGATCCATCCTCAGTTTTTTATCACAGCCATTAAACTCTGTAACTGATTTAAAGTCACCATTGCCTCGTGGTGAAATCCCTGAGCGGTTTCCTTCCTCTCTGGCAACTGAGTTAGGAAGGACTGTCACGGTGATCGAAAGACCTTCTCCCTTACCTCACCTCGCTCATCAACTCATCCCTGACCGCTGGCTACGTCCCTTCCGTCTTCAAGAGAGCGAGAGTTGCACCCCTTCTGAAAAAACCTACACTCGATCCCTCCGATGTCAACAACTACAGACCAGTATCCCTTCTTTCTTTTCTCTCCAAAACTCTTGAACGTGCCGTCCTTGGCCAGCTCTCCCGCTATCTCTCTCAGAATGACCTTCTTGATCCAAATCAGTCAGGTTTCAAGACTAGTCATTCAACTGAGACTGCTCTTCTCTGTATCACGGAGGCACTCCGCACTGCTAAAGCTAACTCCCTCTCCTCTGCTCTCATCCTTCTAGACCTATCGGCTGCCTTCGATACTGTGAACCATCAGATCCTCCTCTCCACCCTCTCCGAGTTGGGCATCTCCGGCGCGGCCCACGCTTGGATTGCGTCCTACCTGACAGGTCGCTACTACCAGGTGGCATGGCGAGAATCTGTCTCCTCGCCACGTGCTCTCACCACTGGTGTCCCCCAGGGCTCTGTTCTAGGCCCTCTCCTATTCTCGCTATACACCAAGTCACTTGGCTCTGTCATAACCTCACATGGTCTCTCCTATCATTGCTATGCAGACGACACACAATTAATCTTCTCCTTTCCCCTTCTGATGACCAGGTGGCGAATCGCATCTCTGCATGTCTGGCAGACATATCAGTGTGGATGACGGATCACCACCTCAAGCTGAACCTCGGCAAGACGGAGCTGCTCTTCCTCCCGGGGAAGGACTGCCCGTTCCATGATCTCGCCATCACGGTTGACAACTCCATTGTGTCCTCCTCCCAGAGCGCTAAGAACCTTGGCGTGATCCTGGACAACACCCTGTCGTTCTCAACTAACATCAAGGCGGTGGCCCGTTCCTGTAGGTTTATGCTCTACAACATCCGCAGAGTACGACCCTGCCTCACACAGGAAGCGGCGCAGGTCCTAATCCAGGCACTTGTCATCTCCCGTCTGGATTACTGCAACTCGCTGTTGGCTGGGCTCCCTGCCTGTGCCATTAAACCCCTACAACTCATCCAGAACGCCGCAGCCCGTCTGGTGTTCAACCTTCCCAAGTTCTCTCACGTCACCCCGCTCCTCCGCTCTCTCCACTGGCTTCCAGTTGAAGCTCGCATCCGCTACAAGACCATGGTGCTTGCCTACGGAGCTGTGAGGGGAACGGCACCGCAGTACCTCCAGGCTCTGATCAGGCCCTACACCCAAATAAGGGCACTGCGTTCATCCACCTCTGGCCTGCTCGCCTCCCTACCACTGAGGAAGTACAGTTCCCGCTCAGCCCAGTCAAAAGTGTTCGCTGCTCTGGCCCCCCAATGGTGGAACAAACTCCCTCACGACGCCAGGACAGCGGAGTCAATCACCACCTTCCGGAGACACCTGAAACACCACCTCTTCAAGGAATACCTAGGATAGGATAAAGTAATCCTTCTCACCCCCACCCCTTAAATGATTTAGATGCACTATTGTAAAGTGGCTGTTCCACTGATGTCAGAAGGTGAATTCACCAATTTGTAAGTCGCTCTGGATAAGAGCGTCTGCTAAATGACTTAAATGTAAATGTAAATGTAAGACGTGGACCAAAGTGCAGCGTGGTAAGTGTACATTTTCCTTTCTATTTAAAATGTCACCAACGAAACAACCGTGAAGTTTACGAGGGCTAAGTGCCAATAACACAAGTCAACTACCCACACTGATGGAGGGAAAAAGGGCTACCTAAGTATGATTCCCAATCATAAACAAGGATAGACAGCTGTCCCTGATTGAGAACCATACCCGGCCAAAACTTAGAAATAAAGAAACATAGAAAACTAAACATAGAATGCCCACCCAAATCACACCCTGACCTAACCAAAATAGAGACATAAAAAGGCTCTCTCAGGTCAGGGTGCGACAAGGACTCCTTGTGGCCACCATCCAAAGTGTAATTAATAACTTCACCATGCTTAAAGGGATATCGAATGTCTGGTTTTTATTTTATTGTACCCATTTACCAATAGGTTTCTGTAACGGCAGATTTCCTCCTCTTCATCTGAAGAGGAGTAAGGATTGGACCAAGATGCGGCGTGGTAAGAGTTCATGATGTTTATTTTAAAGACATAAACTGAACACTAAAAAAAACAATAACTGTGAACAAACCGAAACAGTACCGTGTGGCAACAGACACGGAAACAAACACCCACAAACCAACAGTGAAACCCAGGCTACCTAAATATGGTTCCCAATCAGAGACAACGACTAGCACCTGCCTCTGATTGAGACCCATATCAGGCCAAACACAGAAACAGACAAACTAGACATCCAACATAGAATGCCCACTCAGATCACACCCTGACCAAACAAAACATATAAACATACAAAGCAAACTATGGTCAGGGCGTGACAGTTCCCTTCTTTGTGAGGCATTAGAAAACCTCCCTTTTCTTTGTGGTGGGATCGGTGTTTGGAATTCACAGCTTGACTGAGGGACCTTACAGATTATTGTATATGTGGGGTACAGAGATGAGGTAGTCGTTCAAAAAAAACATGTTAAACACTATTATTTCACACAGTGTGAGTCCATGCACCATATTATGTGACCTGTTAGGCACATGTTTACTCCTGAACTTATTTAGGCTTACCATAACAAAGGGGTAGAACACTTACTGACTCAAGAAATTGTAGCTTCTATAACTTTTCATAGTTTTTTTTTCAAACGCTTTCAAAAAACACAATTCCACTTTGACATTATGGTGTATTGTGTGAAGGCCAGTACAGTTTCAGTTGAATCCATGTTAACTTCATGTTTGTAACACAGAACAGGAAAAAGTCGAGGGGAGTAAATAATACCTTGTGAAGGACACGTACATGCACATGCACACAACCTCAAATGCTATTAGCACATTAGCAAAGCAAAATCACTGACCCTGTACACACCCACACAGACACTCTCAGGGGTGCTTTCAGAAACCTAAAAGGGTTATTTTTGGCTGAACCTTTTGAATAACCTTTTTCTGGTTCCAGGTGGAACTCTTTTGATTCCAGGTACCAAAAAGGTTTTCTTACGGGGACAAGTCGAAGAACCCGTTTGGAACCCGTTTTTATATAAGAGAGTATTTACTCCTACACATGTTTTCATCAATGCGTTCAAACACAGACAGAGCAGAGGAGATTATATATTATAAGTATATTTCTTTATTAAACTCCAACTCCCTCAGTATAGTCACTCTGATGCCTCAGTATAGTCACTCTAACTCCTCAGTATAGTCAGGCTGACTCCTCAGTATAGTCACTCTGACTCCTCTGTATAGTCACTCTGACTCCTCAGTATAGTCACTCTGACTTCTCAGTATAGTCACTCTGACGCCTCAGTATAGTCAGGCTGATGCCTCAGTATAGTCACTCTGACTCCTCAGTATAGTCACTCTGACTCCTCAGTATAGTCACTCTGACTCCTCAGTATAGTCAGGCTGACTCCTCAGTATAGTCACTCTGACTCCTCAGTATAGTCACTCTGACTCCTCAGTATAGTCACTCTGACTCCTCAGTATAGTCACTCTGACTCCTCAGTATAGTCCCTCTGACTCCTCAGTCACTCTGACTCCTCAGTATAGTCAGTCTGACTCCTCAGTATAGTCACTCTGACTCCTCAGTATAGTCACTCTGACTCCTCAGTATAGTCACTCTGACTCCTCAGTATAGTCACTCTGACTCCCCAGTAGAGTCACTCTGACTCCTCAGTATAGTCAGGCTGACTCCTCAGTATAGTCACTCTGACTCCTCAGTATAGTCACTCTGACTCCTCAGTATAGTCAGGCTGACTCCCCAGTAGAGTCACTCTGACTCCTCAGTATAGTCACTCTGACTCCTCAGTATAGTCAGGCTGACTCCTCAGTATAGTCACTCTGACTCCTCAGTATAGTCACTCTGACTCCTCAGTATAGTCCCTCTGACTCCTCAGTATAGTCCCTCTGACTCCTCAGTATAGTCACTCTGACTCCTCAGTATAGTCAGGCTGATGCCTCAGTATAGTCACTCTGACTCCTCAGTATAGTCACTCTGACTCCTCAGTATAGTCACTCTGACTCCTCAGTATAGTCACTCTGACTCCTCAGTATAGTCAGGCTGACTCCTCAGTATAGTCACTCTGACTCCTCAGTATGGTCACTCTGACGCCTCAGTATAGTCACTCTGACTCCCCAGTAGAGTCACTCTGACTCCTCAGTATAGTCAGGCTGACTCCTCAGTATAGTCACTCTGACGCCTCAGTATAGTCACTCTGACTCCCCAGTAGAGTCACTCCTCAGTATAGACTCTCAGTATAGTCACTCTGACTCCTCAGTATAGTCACTCTGACTCCTCAGTATAGTCACTCTGACTCCTCAGTATAGTCAGGCTGACTCCTCAGTATAGTCACTCTGACTCCTCAGTATAGTCACTCTGACTCCCCAGTAGAGTCACTCTGACTCCTCAGTATAGTCACTCTGACTCCTCAGTATAGTCACTCTGACTCCCAGTCACTCTGACTCCTCACTCTGACTCCTCAGTATAGTCAGGCTGACTCCTCAGTATAGTCACTCTGACTCCTCAGTATAGTCACTCTGACTCCTCAGTATAGTCACTCTGACTCCTCAGTATAGTCAGGCTGACTCCTCAGTATAGTCACTCTGACTCCTCAGTATAGTCACTCTGACTCCTCAGTATAGTCACTCTGACTCCTCAGTATAGTCACTCTGACTCCTCAGTATAGTCACTCTGACTCCTCAGTATAGTCACTCTGACTCCTCAGTATAGTCACTCTGACTCCTCAGTATAGTCAGGCTGATGCCTCAGTATAGTCATGCTGATGCCTCAGTATAGTCATGCTTACTTGATCCTATTTTGAATTTTGAGGTCGATGCTGCAGTCCTCCGAGAGGATGCTGCCCAGGTATTTAAAGGACGGGACTATTGCCAGTGATTTGTGTTCAATGGCATGCTGTGTGGAGGGCTGGATCTCCATTGGCAGACAACTACTGTCTTGGTGGTGTTGATAGACAGTCCCATCCTGCTATAGACCCCCACAGTCGCTACAAGGATGGACTGAAGGTCTTCCGGAGTGTAGACCACAAGAGCACAGTCATCAGCATACTGCAGCTCAAGAACCCACTCCTTCAAAGCCTTGTTGGTTGCTTGGAACCTCCTAATGTTGAATAGGTTTCCATCCAGCCTGATGTCCACTGCAACACCGCTGCTGTCCTCAAGCTCCTTGTGGAGAAGCTGGGTGACACATAGGAGGAAGATGTTAAAGTGGACAGGTTCCAGCACACACCCCTTCTTCACATCGATGCTTACTCCAAAGGGCACTGACTCCTGCCCTTCTATGGCCACCCAAGCAATCATCCCATCATCGAACTGGCAAAGGATGTTGACAAATTTATCTGGACAGCCAAATTTGAGTATATTTCCCCGTAGTAGTGGCCTGCTTACAGTGTCGAAGGCCTTGTAGAGGTCGACAAAGGCCATGAAAAGGTCCTGGTGTTGTTCGCGGCACATCTCCTGGAGTTGCCATGTTAAAACCGTGCCGTGAAAATGATGTGGACTGTAGTCCTGTTCTTTCTAAAGCCGCATCGTGACTCTGGCAACAGTTCCTCTGGGATGTTGTTCACCAGTCTGTGCAGCATCACCTCGGCCAGAACCTCGCCGGGCAACAGCCAGAAGAGATATCCCCCCGGCTGTTGCCGCAGATGGACTTGTCACCTTTGTTCTTATAGATGGTGACAATGTTTGCATCCCGCCAGTGTTGGGGGACGATCTCCTGGTCCCAAACCTCTTGGAAGGTTGGAGAATGATTGAGGTTTTGGAATGGGTCGTCCGGACAGGCAGTTCTTCCAGGATGGAGTGGTCTGTAGGAGAATGCTTATTGACCAGTGTTTTAAAGTGGAGAGCCAACCTCGTAAGGATCTGGTTTGGGACATTCAAAATAGTTAGACCATTGTAACTTTTCAAATTGTGCACGTCGATTTCCTGTGCCTTATTCGTCCACCATTCGTTCTGCAGAGTTGTTTGCACATCCTTGCTCGATGCACGCCATTGCTGACGTAGGGTAGCAGATGTGGGGCTGTTGAGAGTAGCCCTGTGCGCTTTGTGAATATTGTCCAGTAAGGTTGTGATGGTGTCAGACTTCTCATCGAACCAGTCGTGATGTTTCCTACCTCTGTAGCCAATGGAGTGGGCCGCTGCCTGATAGAGCACTGAGCTAATAGATGTCCACTTCTGGTCCACAAGGTCCTCTGTCCTCTCTGAGGCTCAGTCTCCCTCAGCCTTTCAGCTCAGAAGAAGCTGTCTCCCTCAGCCTTTCAGCTCAGAAGAAACTCAGTCTCCCTAGCCTTTCAGCTCAGAAGAAGCTCAATCCCCCTCAGCCTTTCAGCTCAGAAGAAGCTCAGTCTCCCTCTGCCTTTCAGCTCAGAAGAAGCTCAGTCTCCCTCAGCCTTTCAGCTCAGAAGAAGCTCAGTCTCCCTCAGCCTTTCAGCTCAGAAGAGGCTCAGTCTCCCTCAGCCTTTCAGCTCAGAAGAGGCTCAGTCTCCCTCAGCCTTTCAGCTCAGAAGAGGCTCAGTCTCCCTCAGCCTTTCAGCTCAGAAGAGGCTCAGTCTCCCTCATCCTTTCAGCTCAGAAGAGGCTCAGTCTCCCTCATCCTTTCAGCTCAGAAGAGGCTCAGACTCCCTCAGCTTTTCAGCTCAGAAGAGGCTCAGTCTCCCTCAGCCTTTCAGCTCAGAAGAAGCTCAGTCTCCCTCTGCCTTTCAGCTCAGAAGAAGCTCAGTCTCCCTCAGCCTTTCAGCTCAGAAGAAGCTCAGTCTCCCTCAGCCTTTCAGCTCAGAAGAAGCTGAGTCTCCCTCAGCCTTTCAGCTCAGAAGAGGCTCAGTCTCCCTCAGCCTTTCAGCTCAGAAGAGGCTCAGTCTCCCTCAGAGTGACGGAACTCGTCCCTTACGGCAGCTTTCTCCAGCCGGATATGGAGCAGACGTCTTTTGAGTAAAGGGTTTTGCAGTAACAGTTATGTCTGAGTAGGCTTTTATCCTGAGCTTGGGAGAGAATGACAGACTTTTTAAAACGTATGTGCTGCTGAGCCGTTTATGCAAGTAGTGGTGGAGAAACCAATGTCCAATATATGAGATCTAAATCTGGATGAGAACTGATCTGGCCGTGATATTATACTAAACACTTGAACGTTTTTTGTTGTTCTTGATTGAACACGAAAAGAGATCTCAAGCTACATGTGGGACATTTTGAGGTGGAGAAATACAAAATAGAGAAACACTGTGAAGCCAATCCCAGTCTCAGATCAGATTACAGTACATCAGGTTCTTTGTTAGCAGAGAGAAAAGGGCTGAGGTGGTGCAACTAGTCATTGAGTTTTAGAAGGTCTCTGTCATCACCTCTATAAGGGCTGTGCGGTGAGGCTGTGTATCCCAAAGGACTGCTGCCCACGGTAAAACCTTTAAATAAAGCACTGGCCTGATTACAGACACACACACACACACACACACACACACACACACACACACACAGGCACACAGGCACACAGGCACACATGCGCGACAGACAGGCTGGCCTGAATCCACTACAACCCAGCAAACTACAGGTGCTGTAGCTAGCATAACGAGGAGCGGGAGACAGGGGAAGGAGGGTAATGGAAAGGAGAGTGGTGAGGCTATGGAGGTGGTAATGGTTGTTCATGGGGGTTGGGGGTTGGGAGAAGGGTATGTAGTATTGTTATAGACATGTTATAATCAGGGTAAGAAGCATCACCTCATTGAAAAGACATTCTATATCAACAGGTGACCTTTCTATCACCTTGCTTTGAGGTGGTAGTTAAAAACAACAACACTGCTCCCCATTGGCTCTTGACTCCCATCACCTTGACAACCAACTTATGAGAATGAGCGCAAAGGGTGAATCGTCATTCTAGAGCAGATTGACTGACTGACTGACTGACTAGGTCCCAGGGGATGAGGGGAAGGTTGACTGGTTAGATTGATGCATAATATTTGCTAAACAAACAAAGTCAGACTGGGAGGGCCATGCAAAAGTCAGACTGTAAGGGCCATGCAAAAGTCAGACTGTAAGGTTTGTAAGGGAACACCCCCCTGAAATGGACAAAAATGAATGGGAAGTCATTGGCACTGGACAAACCATATACACGGTGTCCAATACCACTCAATTCGGCGTTGTTTCGTGTAAAGTTGATTGCGAATGCCATATGGCAAATGCCAGGTGTAACACTGAAAATCCAACAGGTGGCGAGCGGGCTCCACCGTGGTTTTTCATATTGCAAATGTAACACAAGTCAACATCCAAAAGTAAAATTTTGAAAAAGTGAACTTTTTTTCAAAAACTCATCACCCCCTTAAAAATGTGCTTTCTGAACTGCTTTTCTAAATTCTTTTTGATTTTTTTGTCAATTACACATGTGTAACAACTGTATACACATGTATAAGAACTCTATCAACATACTTTAGTCATATTTTATTATCATTATTATTATTATTTTATTTTTTTATTTTTTACTTGTGCATAAGGCATATGTTTTGTCCATTTGCAATATGATTTCATAGGAAGTCAAAAGTCGAAAATGTAAAGAAAAAAAATCTAAAACCTATCACCCCCTTAAAAAAGTGCTTTCTGGACAGTTTTTCGAAATTCTTTTCATTTTTTGTCAATGAATCCTGTGTAAGAACTGTATGAATATACTTTTGTCCAATTTTATTATCATAATTATTGTTTTGTTTTTTACTTGTGCATAAGGCATATGTCCAATTGCAATATAATTTCATAGGATGTCAAAAGTAAAAAAATTTAGGGCCAAATGCCATAAGAAATGTCCAAATGCAATATGAAAGATTTGAAAATGCCAAATTAGGATGTTATGTCCATTTGACATACTCAAAAATACTGTAGAAATGCAAAATTCACTGGCCTGATGAACTCGGGATGGCCGGGCAGTGATAGTGGTTCCTCTCCATCTCTCGTTGTGTTGATTTCATCATGTCCATTTGGTGATGTTTTTTTCACTGTTGAATCATATTGCAAGTGCACGTGCATTTGCAATATGTTTCAATGGGCATTTACCATCACGAATTTGTCATGCTCAAAAATCCTGCAGGAATGCGAAATTGACTGGCTCGATGAACTCGGGATGGCTGGGCAGTGATTCTGGTTCCTCTCCATCGCTCGTTAGTGTTGATTTCAGAAAGCCATTTTGGTGATGGTACCTCTCCGTTTAAACATATTGCAAATGTACAAAAGTCAACTAGCAAGTCAGTGTCCATCAGTCAATTAGATGTCATTCTGACACCAAACTGATACTAATTGACACCAAACCCACTTTTTCCAACTCATTTGGAAGCCAACTATCACATATTTTAGAGCAGGCCCATAATTCACAGCGCCTTCAGTTTAAAACATAATGAAAACGTAAAACACATAGTTACGTTCTAGCTGCAGGTCCTGTCATTATGTGTAGGCCTATATGAGGCGACCCTGAATCCCGAGTTTCGGCTCGATAGGTCCTTCGGTGCCCGAGCAAGACGTTAATTGGTGCTGAAAATCCACTTGTTTCCATACCTGTCCCTACTTCCAAGCTGTGTGTGTGTGATTTAGTTTTTCTTTGAAATGTTATGGGAGAAATGACTGATTTACAGTTCATGGGGGTTGCCTAATCACACATATGAAGTTTTGGAAAGATCTGACTTTTTTAACCCTTCGAAACAGCCCGTGACACCAATTATGGCACTCCCGGTTGGCACAGGAAGCTATAAGTAAACACATATCCTCATTGCGGTATTCTTTTACAGAATCCTGAGTTTTAAGTGTTTACGTTAAGAACTGATCGATTTACACAGGTTTGAATGCACTATTTATCACAAACTGCTGATTGGGTATGGAAAAACACGTTTAGGGTGATTTTAACCACTTCCTGTTTCTTCAGGAAGCTTAAAATCGACACAGGTAGACCTCATAGTGTCCTGATGGACTGTCATTGAAGACAGGTTCATAAGGCATTCATAACCCACATAGGCTTCAGGTTGACTTTAGAGGAGCAGGCAATGTATTCCTATGGGGAGAGATGTCATTGTAATCTGTGAGATCAAAAAACCAAGGGTTAATGCCACACGGTCAAGGTTAGGCTTGCACAGATCGGGAGGACCTCGGGATCGTACCTAACCTCACCCTAACGGTTCTCTCACTGTCACCCAAAAGCAAATGACATTTAGGGCCAGGCTTCATTTTGGGCCTACTTTTTTCACGGTCGCTGTACTCAGAGCGAGCTACGGTCAAGCGGGGCATCTCGTTGAACTCAGCACGGCCTAGAGAATATGGAAATGCCATTGCAGGTTCTGTGTGTCTTTAAGCACCGCACTTTGTCACTCCCATCCTTGCTGTGTGTGTGTGTGTGTGTGTGTGTGTGTGTGTGTGTGTGTGTGTGTGTGTGTGTGTGTGTGTGTGTGTGTGTGTGTGTGTGTGTGTGTGTGTGTGTGTGTGTGTGTGTTAAGAACACCAAACGAGGGGATGGGGCTTCCTACCCTCTGCTCTCTGTCCCAGGCAGCTGGTCTGTTCTTCTAACCAAGGGTCTGCTGTCCTACGCACCTGCACACTCACACACACACACACACACACACACACACACACACACACACACACACACACACACACACACACACACACACACACACACACACACACACACACACACACACAGAGCTCTGAATCCTTTCCCTCCCTGCACCTACAGAATTCCTAACATGGAGCTAAGATAAAAGCCCTGCTCTAAACTTAGTGGTTTGTTGCCAAGCAGAATGTTGCCAAGATCTCTCTCTTAAATTGAGTGCTCATCACATAATCAGAGCAATCTCTCTCTCTCTCTCTCTCTCTCTCTCTCTCTCTCTCTCTCTCTCTCTCTCTCTCTCTCTCTCTCTCTCTCTCTCTGTGCTTCGGAGCTCTGCAAGATTTCTGTGATTTTCTGAAAAAACACACACTCACTAAACCCTCCGTAAATAAGTCAGTTCTTAACATAAAGACTTAAAACTCAAAATTCTGTAATTGCCTACCCCAAGGAGGATATGTGTTCACTTTCAGCTTCCTGTGTAAACCGGAAGTGCCTTAAAATGTCATAGGTGCTGTTTCGAAGGGTTAAAAAGGTCAGATCTTTTCAAAACATCATATGTGATTAGGCAACCCCCATGAACTGTAAGTCAGTCATTTCTCCCAACAGATGTCAAAGAAAAGCTCTCTCACACACACACACACACACACACACACACACACACACACACACACACACACACACACACACACACACACACACACACACACACACACACACACACACACACACACACACTGTTCCTCACCCTGTCTATCCCCTCGTCGGTAGAGACTACACGCTCAAGTTAACACAATTATAGACAGGGTCATTAAGTATTAGCCAGCTGCTTTGTCTCCCAGAGGCATTCCCTAATGAAGTGTCTGTGGTGTCTGTGTTGTCAGTGGTGTCTGTGGTGTCTGTGGTGTCTGTGGTGTCTGTGGTGTCTGTGTGGTCAGTGGTGTCTGTGGTGTCTGTGGTGTCTGTGGTGCCCATGGTGTCTGTGGTGTCTGTGGTGTCCGTGGTGTCTGTGGTGTCCATGGTATCTGTGGTGTCCATGGTATCTGTGGTGTCTGTGGTTGCCATGGTGTCTGTGGTGTCAGGGGTGTCTCTGGCCATGGTGTCTGTGGTGTCTGTGGTGCCCATGGTATCTGTGGTGTCTGTGGTTGCCATGGTGTCTGTGGTGTCAGGGGTGTCTCTGGCCATGGTGTCTGTGGTGTCTGTGGTGCCCATGGTGTCTGTGTTGTCAGTGGTGTCTGTGGTGTCCGTGGTGTCTGTGGTGTCCATGGTATCTGTGGTGTCCATGGTATCTGTGGTGTCCGTGGTGTCCATGGTATCTGTGGTGTCCGTGGTGTCCATGGTATCTGTGGTGTCCGTGGTGTCCATGGTATCTGTGGTGTCCGTGGTGTCCATGGTATCTGTGGTGTCCATGGTATCTGTGGTGTCCATGGTATCTGTGGTGTCCGTGGTGTCCATGGTATCTGTGGTGTCTGTGGTGTCCATGGTATCTGTGGTGTCTGTGGTATCTGTGGTATCTGTGGTGTCTGGGACTATTAGGGAACTACAGAACAGACATAGACCCACAGGTTGACATCTGATAGAGTTACACATGATGTGTCTAAAATTGCACCATATTCACTATATAGTGCGCTAGTTTTGACCAGGGACCTATACACCATATTCACTATATAGTGCACTAGTTTTGACCAGGGCCTATACACCCTATTCACAATATAGTGCACTGGTTTTGACCAGGGCCTATACACCCTATTCACTATATAGTGCACTAGTTTTGACCAGGGCCTATACACCCTATTCACAATATAGTGCACTAGTTTTGACCAGGACCTATACACCCTATTCACTATAATGGACAGTAGGACTCTGGTCAAAAGTAGTATACCAGTGGAAGCTCCTCAGAGGAGGAAGGGGAGGACCATCCTCCTCAGTGAATTTCATAAAAAATAAAAATAGATAAAACTACTCAATATATATTTATATTGTCACCAAATAATTGATTAAAACACTGTTTTGTAATGAAGGTCTACAGTAGCCTCAACAGCACTCTGTAGTGTAGCACAACGGTGTAGCCGGAGGACAGCTAGCTTCCGTCCTCCTCTGGCTGCATTGACTTCAATACAAAACTAGTAGACTCGTAGGCCTCACCCCCTTCCATAGACATACATGGTAATTATGACCACTTCCGGAGGATGTCATCCAACCAATCAAAGTGTTTGCAGTAGGAACTGACATGTTGTCCATCCAATCATAGAATTAGGATCAGAGAATGAACCTAGTGAGTTGTATTGGGATTGTGCCACAGAGCAATTATGGGGGTTATAGAGTCGTGGCCAAAAGTTTTGAGAATGACACAAACATTCATTTTCACAAAGTTTGCTGCTTCAGTATCTTTATATATTTTTGTCAGATGTTACTATGGAATAATGAAGTATAATTACAAGCATTTCATACGTGTCAAAGGCTTTTATTGACAATTACAAGTTCTTGCAAAGAATATTTGCAGTGTTGACCCTTCTTTTTCGAGACCTCTGCAATCCACCCTGGCATGCTGTCAATGAACTTCAGGGCCACATCCTGACTGATGGCAGCCCATTCTTGCATAATCAATGCTCTGAGTTTGTCAGAATTAGTGGGGTTTTGTTTGTCCACCCGCCTCTTGATGATTGACCACAAGTTCTCAATGGGATTAAGGTCTGGGGAGTTTCCTGGCCATGGACCCAAAATATCGATGTTTTGTTCCCCGAGCCACTTAGTTATCACTTTTGCCTTATGGCAAGGTGACAAGGTACAAATCTGTCGTTCTGCCCCTGAACAGGTAGTTAACCCACTGTTCCTAGGCCGTCATTGAAAATAAGAATTTGTTCTTAACTGACTTGCCTAGTTAAATAAAGGTAAAATTAAAAACACATCCGCCATGCTAATCCTCAACATGGGGACCCCTCAGGGGTTCGTGGTTAGTCCCCTCCTGTACTTCCTGTTCCCCCACAACTGCGTGGCCAAGCACGACTCCAACACCATCATTAAGTTTGTTGAGGACACAACAGTTGTAGGTCTGATCACTGACAACAAGGAGACAGCCTATAAGGAGGAGGTCAGAGACCTGGCAGTGTGGTGCCAGGACAACAACCTCTCCCTCAATGTGAGCAAGACAAAGGAGCTGATCATGGACTACAGGAAAAGGAAGGCCGGACACGCCCCCATTCTAATCGACGGGGCTGTAGTGTAGCGGGTCGAAAGTTTAAAGTTCCTTGGTGTCCACATTACCAACTAACTATCATGGTCCAAACACACCAAGACAGTTGTGAAGAGGGCGCAAAAACACCTTTTCCCCCCTCAGGAGACTGAAATTAAATTTGATTTGATTTTAGATTTGTGTCAAGTGGGCGCGAGGAACTTTGAGAAACTCGTTGTCCAAACCTACGATGGCACCGCTCTAATGGATTGTATCTGCTAAGTCCTGTTACCTGATTAAGACGTGATGACTACTCCACTACCATTGTCAACTTTCTCCTGACATGATCTGAAGCCACGTCTCATCTACTAGCACATGGATTGTTTCCCCTCCCTGTATAAGCAGCCCGATCACTTTTCTCTCATTACTGTATGTAGAGTCAATCACAAACACATCATTATCACATCTATTATTTCACTCTTTGCTTTGAACTAAACTCATTCTTAGCTCTGTTGTCTAACTATAGTTTTCTATCTTCCCAGTCAAATCCTGTCCTGCACTGAAGTCAAGCCTCTGAACACCTCAACTCATGGCTCATTCCCTCATTCAATCATCAAATCAAATCAAATCAAATGTATTTATATAACCCTTCGTACATCAACTGATATCTCAATGTGCTGTACAGAAACCAAGCCTAAAACCCCAAACAGCAAGCAATGCAGGTGTAGAAGCACGGTGGCTAGGAAAAACTCCCTAGAAAGGCCAAAACCTAGGATGAAACCTAGAGAGGAACCAGGCTATGTGGGGTGGCCAGTCCTCTTCTGGCTGTGCCGGGTGGAGATTATAACAGAACATGGCCAAGGTGTTCAAATGTTCATAAATGACCAGCATGGTTGAATAATAATAAGGCAGAACAGTTGAAACTGGAGCAGCAGCACGCCAGGTGGACTGGGGACAGCAAGGAGTCATCATGTCAGGTAGTCCTGAGGCATGGTCCTAGGGCTCAGGTCCTCCGAGATAGAGAAAGAAAGAGAGAAAGAGAGAATTAGAGAGAGCACACTTAAATTCACACAGGACACCGAATAGGACAGGAGAAGTACTCCAGATATAACAAACTGACCCTAGCCCCCCGACACATAAATTACTGCAGCATAAGTACGGGAGGCTGAGACAGGAGGGGTCAGGAGACACTGTGGCCCCATACGAGGACACCCCCGGACAGGGCCAAACAGGAAGGATATAACCCCACCCACTTTGCCAAAGCACAGCCCCCACACCACTAGAGGGATATCTTCAACCACCAACTTACCATCCTGAGACAAGGCTGAGTATAGCCCACAAAGATCTCCGCCACAACCCAAGGGGAGGGCGCCAACCCAGACAGGATGATCACATCAGTGACTCAACCCACTCAGGTGACGCACCCCTTCCAGGGACTGCATGAGAGAGCCCCAGTAAGCCAGTGACTCAGCCCCTGTAATAGGGTTAGAGGCAGAGAATCCCAGTGGAAAGAGGGGAACCAGCCAGGCAGAGACAGCAAGGGCGGTTCGTTGCTCCAGAGCCTTTCCGTTCACTTTCCCACTCCTGGGCCAGACTACACTCAATCATATGACCCAAGATGAGTCTTCAGTAAAGACTTAAAGGTTGAGACCGAGTTTGCGTCTCTGACATGGGTAGGCAGACCGTTCCATAAAATGGAGCTCTATAGGAGAAAGCCCTGCCTCCAGCTGTCTGTTTAGAAATTCTAGGGACAATTAGGAGGCCTGCAACTTGTGACCGTAGCGTACGTGTAAGAATGTACGGCAGGACCAAATCAGAGAGATAGGTAGGAGCAAGCCCATGTAATGCTTTGTAGGTTAGCAGTAAAACCTTGAAATCAGCCCTTGCTTTGACAGGAAGCCAGTGTAGGGAGGCTAGCACTGGAGTAATATGATCACATTTTGTGGTTCTAGTCAGGATTCTAGCAGCCGTATTTAGCACTAACTGAAGTTTATTTATTGCTTTATCCGGGTAGCCGGGAAAGTAGAGCAATGCAGTAGTCTAACCTAGAAGTGACAAAAGCATTGGATTAAGGTTTCTGATTTTTGCAATGTTACGAAGATGGAAAAAAGCTGTCGTTGAAATGGACTTGATTTGTTCTTCAAAAGAGAGATCAGGGTCCAGAGTAACGCCGAGGTCCTTCACAGTTTTATTTGAGACGACTGTACAACCATTAAGATTAATTGTCAGATTCAACAGAAGATCTCTTTGTTTCTTGGGACCTAGAACAAGCATCTCTGTTTTGTCCGAGTTTAAAAGTAGAAAGTTTGCAGCCATCCACTTCCTTATGTCTGAAACACATGCTTCTAGCGAGGGCAATTTTGGGGCTTCACCATGTTTCATTGAAATGTACAGCTGCGTGTCAACCGCATAGCAGTGAAAGTTAACATTATGTTTTCGAATGACATCCCCAAGTGGTAAAATATATAGTGAAAACAGTAGTGGTCCTAAAACGGAACCTTGAGGAACACCGAAATTTACAGTTGATTTGTCAGAGGACAAACCATTCACAGAGACAAATTGATATCTTTCCGACAGATAAGATCTAAACCTGGCCAGAACTTGTCCGTGTAGACCAATTTGGGTTTCCAATCTCTCCAAAAGAATGTGGTGATCGATGGTTTCAAAAGCAACACTAAGGTCTAGGAGCACAAGGACAGATGCAGAGCCTCGGTCTGATGCCATTAAAATGTCGTTTACCACCTTCACAAGTGCAGTCTCAGTGCTATAATGGGGTCTAAAACCAGACTGAAGCATTTCGTATACATTGTTTGTCTTCAGGAAGGCAGTGAGTTGCTGCGCAACAGCCTTTTCTAATTTTTTTGAGAGGAATGGAAGATTCGATATAGGCCGATAGTTTTTTATATTTTCTGGGTCAAGGTTTGGCTTTTTCAAGAGAGGCTTTATTACTGCCACTTTTAGTGAGTTTAGTACACATCCGGTGGATAGAGAGCCATTTATTATGTTCAACATAGGAGGGCCAAGCACAGGAAACAGCTCTTTCAGTAATTTAGTTGGAAAAGGGTCCAGTATGCAGCTTGAAGGTTTAGAGGCCAAGATTATTTTCATCATTGTGTCAAGAGATATAGTACTAAAACACTTGAGCGTCTCTCTTGATCCTAGGTCCTGGCAGAGTTGTGCAGAGTCGGGACAACTGTGCTTTGAAGGAATACGCAGATTTAAAGAGGAGTCCGTAATTTGCTTCCTAATAATCATGATCTTTTCCTCAAAGAAGTTCATGAATTTATCACTGCTAAAGTGAAATCCATCCTCTCTTGGGGAATGCTGCTTTTTAGTTAGCTTTGCGACAGTATCAAAAAGGAATTTCGGATTGTTCTAATTTTCCTCAATTAAGTTAGAAAAATAGCATGATCGAGCAGCAGTAAGGGATCTTCGGTACTGCACGGTACTGTCTTTCCAAGCTAGTCGGAAGACTTCCAGTTTGGTGTGGCGCCATTTCCGTTCCAATTTTCTGGAAGCTTGCTTCAAAGCTCGGGTATTTTCTGTGTACCAGGGAGCTAGTTTCTTATGAGAAATGTTTTTAGTTTTTAGGGGTGCAACTGCATCTCGGGTATTGCGCAAGGTTAAATTGAGTTCCTCAGTTAGGTGGTTAACTGATTTTTGTCCTCTGGCGTCCTTGGGTAGACAGAGGGAATCTGGAAGGACATCAAGGAATCTTTGTGTTGTCTGTGAATTTATAGCACGACTTTTGATGTTCTTTGGTTGGGGTCTGAGCAGATTATTTGTTGCAATTGCAAACGTAATAAAATGGTGGTCCGATAGTCCAGGATTATGAGGAAAAACATTAAGATCCACAACATTTATTTCATGGGACAAAACTTGGTCCAGAGTATGACAGTGACAGTGAGTGGGTCCAGAGACATGTTGGACAAAACCCACTGAGTCGATGATGGCTCCGAAAGCCTTTTGGAGTGGGTCTGTGGACTTTTCCATGTGAATATTAAAGTCACCAAAGATTAGAATATTATCTGCTTTGACTACAAGGTCCGATAGGAATTCAGGGAACTTAATGAGGAACGCTGTATATGGCAGAGGAGGCCTGTAAACAGTAGCTATAAAAAGTGATTGAGTAGGCTGCATAGATTTCATGACTAGAAGCTCAAAAGACGAAAACGTCATTTTTTTTTGTAAATTGAAATTTGCTATCGTAAATGTTAGCAACACCTCCGCTTTTGCGGGATGCACGGGGGATATGGTCACTAGTGTAGCCAGGAGGTGAGGCCTCATTTAACACAGTAAATTCATCAGGCTTAAGCCATGTTTCGGTCAGGCCAATCACATCAAGATTATGATCAGTGATTAGTTAATTGACTATAATTGCCTTTGAAGAAAGGGATCTAATATTAAGTAGCCCTATTTTGAGATGTGAGGTATCGTAATCTCTTTCAATAATGAAAGGAATGGAGGAGGTCTTTATCCTAGTGAGATTGCTAAGGCGAACACCGCCATGTTTAGTTTTGCCCAACCTAGGTCGAGGCACAGACACGGTCTCAATGGTGATAGCTGAGCTGACTACACTGACTGTGCTAGTGGCAGACTCCACTATGCTGGCAGGCTGGCTAACAGCCTGCTGCCTGGCCTGCACCCTATTTCATTGTGGAGCTAGAGGAGTTAGAGCCCTGTCTATGTTGGTAGATAAGATGAGAGCTGTCACTCCTCACCAGGCCAGGCTTGGTCCTGTTTGTGGGTGGGTCCCAGAAAGAGGGCCAATTATCTACAAATTCTATCTTTTGGGAGGGGCAGAAAACAGTTTTCAACCAGCGATTGAGTTGTGAGACTCTGCTGTAGAGCTCATTACTCCCCCTAACTGGGAGGGGGCCAGAGACAATTACTTAATGCCGACACATCTTTCTAGCTGATTTACATGCAGAAGCTATGTTGCGCTTGGTGATCTCTGACTGTTCCATCCTAACATCGTTGGTGCCGACGTGGATAACAACATCTCTATACTCTCTACACTCACCAGTTTTAGCCTCAGCCAGCACCATCTTCAGATTAGCCTTAACGTCGGTAGCCCTGCCCCCTGGTAAACAGTGTATGATCGCTTGATGATTCGTTTTAAGTCTAATACTGCGGGTAATGGAGTCGCCAATGACTAGAGTTTTCAATTTGTCAGAGCTAATGGTGGGAAGCTTCGGCGTCTCAGACCCTGTAACGGGAGGAGTAGAGACCAGAGAAGGCTCGGCCTCTGACTCCGACTCGCAGCTTAATGGGGAAAACCGGTTGAAAGTTTCTGTCGGCTGAATGAGCGACACCGGTTGAGCGTTCCTACAGCATTTCCCTCCAGAAGCCATGAGAAAGTTGTCGGGCTGCGGGGACTGTGCCAGGGGATTTATACTACTATCTGTACTTACTGGTGGCACAGACGCTGTTTCATCCTTTCCTACACTGAAATGACCCTCTGCCTAACGATTGCGTCTGAAGCTGGGCTTGCAGCACAGCTGTCCTCCCCGTAAGGCGATCGTTCTCCTGTATATTATGAGTACAGCGACTGCAATTAGAAGGCATCATGTTAATGTTACTACTTAGCTTCGGCTGTTGGAGGTCCTGACGAACCACGTCCAGATAAAGCGTCCGGAGTGAAAAAGTTGAGGAAAAAAATATATATATAAACGGTAATTAAAAAGTAAAAACCGTAAAGTTGTCAGGTAGCAAAATAGGTTGTCAACAAAACGCACAGCAACACGAAAACAAGTCTGCCAGAGACACGCTCTGGCAATGAGCAGGATGCTGTAACAGATCTGGGTCTCAGGATCTGGTGATGTCTATGGGTTCCAGACTTCAGGCAGTCATTGAAGTAAATAAATAAACAACATCAGTAAATAACAACAACAGTAAACAAGTCTGCAAGTTGTGACCGGAAATTACGTGCCACTAAGTCTATTCTCACTGCTGTGATTACTTTCCAGTAAGTAACCCTCTCATTCCCGTTCCCCATAATATTGTACAAAAGAAATGTCTTTATTAAATGCTTTAGGTTAAAATAATTACTCTTTGACGATTTTTGAAACACACTTTTGTCGTCTGTGGGGTCTCCCATCCTCCTCAATTTTTCAAGTCACCAGCCTCCACTGTAGTGCACTCTACAGGAAGTAGGGTGCCATGTGATGGTGTCATGATGACGCGGCCAATAACTAGCTATGTGCCTCCATGAAAAAGTAATGCACACCAACGCTGCTGTGCAACACGTTTCTGTTCTGCTCCGACAAGTGTGACCTCAATGCAAGGAGGGTAGAACAAGTGTGACCTCAATGCAAGGAGGGTAGAACAAGTGTGACCTCAATGCAAGGAGGGTAGGACAAGTGTGACCTCAATGCAAGGAGGGTAGGACAAGTGTGACCTCAATGCAAGGAGGGTAGAACAAGTGTGACCTCAATGCAAGGAGGGTAGAACAAGTGTGACCTCAATGCAAGGAGGGTAGAACAAGTGTGACCTCAATGCAAGGAGGGTAGAACAAGTGTGACCTCAATGCAAGGAGGGTAGAACAAGTGTGACCTCAATGCAAGGAGGGTAGGACAAGTGTGACCTCAATGAACAAGTGTGACCTCAATGCAAGGAGGGTAGAACAAGTGTGACCTCAATGCAAGGAGGGTAGGACAAGTGTGAACTCAATGCAAGGAGGGTAGGACAAGTGTGACCTCAATGCAAGTAGGGTAGGACAAGTGTGACCTCAATGCAAGGAGGGTAGGACAAGTGTGACCTCAATATAAGGAGGGTAGAACAAGTGTGACCTCAATGCAAGGAGGGTAGAACATGTGTGACCTCAATGCAAGGAGGGTAGAACAAGTGTGAACTCAATGCATGTCATGTCTTGTTATGTCTGTTCCTGTCCTTTCTCTTCACCCTGTCTCTCTCTGCTGGTCTTTTTAGGTTACCTTCTCTGTCTCTCATTCCTCAGCTGTTCTACATCTTCCCTAACTAGCTCATTCACTCGTTCCCACCTGTTCTCTCTTCCCCCTCTGATTAGGTCTCTATTTCTCTCTCTGTTCCTGCTACTTTCAGTGTCTGATTCTTGTTTGTGTTTTTTGATGCCAGAAGCAAGCTGTCGTCTCGTTTGCTTCCACCTTGTCCTGTCCTGTCGGAGTCTGCCTGGCAGGTGCATCCTGCACTATACTAACGTTCTTTTTGTTCCGCTGACAACGTTGGAAGAGGATTTATGCCATTCCTGTATTTTCATTAAAGAACTCTGTTTTCTGTTAAAACCGCTTTTGGGTCTTCACTCAAGTTCATAACAGAAGAATCAGACCAAGAATGGACCCAGCGGCTCCGGACCCTTTTCACTCCGCCGTCGAGATCCAGGGAGCGATGCTAGGCAGACACGAGGAGGAATTGTCTGCTGCTCAACATGCCGTTGAGACCCTGGCCGTCCAAGTCTCCGACCTCACAAGACAGGTTCACCAACTCCACCTCGATCCACCGCCCACTTCCAGGGTTTCCGAGTCTCCGGAGCCCAGGATCAACAACCCGCCGTGTTACTCTGGGGAGCCCACTGAGTGCCGCTCATTCCTCACTCAGTGTGATGTGGTGTTCTCTCTCCAGCCCAACACTTACTCCAGGAGCGCAGCCCGCATCGCCTACGTCATTTCTCTCCTTACCGGACGGGCGCGTGAGTGGGGCACGGCAGTCTGGGAGGCGAGGGCTGAGTGTATTAACCAGTATCAGGACTTTAAGGAGGAGATGATACGGGTTTTTGACCGTTCTGTTTTTGGCGAGGAGGCTTCCAGGGCCCTGTCTTCCCTATGTCAGGGGAATCGATCCATAACGGATTATTCTATTGAGTTTCGCACTCGCTGCCTCTAGTGACTGGAACGAGCCGGCTTTGCTCGCTCGTTTTCTGGAGGGTCTCCTCGTCGAGGTTAAGGATGAGATCCTCTCCCGGGAGGTTCCTTCCAGTCTGGACTCCTTAATAGCTCTCGCTATTCGCATAGAGCGACGGTTTGATCTTCGTCGCCGAGCTCGTAGAAAGGAGCTCACGTTCTCCGTTGCTCCCTCTCCACATCACTGCCACCTGCCGCATCACTGCCACCCTCCTCCGCCGGCTCGGATGCTGAGCCTATGCAGCTGGGGGTATTCGCATCTCGGCCAAGGAGAGGGAACGGAGAATCACCAATCGCCTCTGTCTCTACTGCGGCTCCGCTGGTCATTTTGTCACCTCATGTCCAGTAAAAGCCAGAGCTCATCAGTAAGAGGAGGGCTACTGGTGAGCGCAACTACTCAGGCCTCTCCTTCTGGATCACGCACTACCTTTCTGGTCCATCTCCGCTGGCCCGGTTCATCTGCTTCCTGCAGTGCCTTGATAGACTCTGGGGCGGAGGGCTGTTTTATGGACGAGACCTGGGCTCGGGAACATGACATTCCTCTCAGACAGTTAGGGAGCCCAGGGCCTTGTTCGCTTTAGATGGTAGTTCTCTCCCCAAGATTCAGCGTGAGACGCTGCCTTTAACCCTCACTGTCTCTGGTAATCATAGCGAAACCATTTCTTTTTTAATTTTTCGTTCACCTTTTACACCTGTTGTTTTGGGTCATCCCTGGCTAGTGCGCCATAACCCTTCTATTAATTGGTCTAGTAATACTATCCTATCCTGGAATGTTTCTTGTCATGTAACCTGTTTAATGTCTGCTATCCCTCCTGTTTCCTCTGTCTCTTCTTCACAGGAGGAGCCTGGCGATTTGACAGGGGTGCCGGAGGAGTATCACGATCTGCGCACGGTGTTCAGTCGTTCCAAGGCCACTTCTCTCCTCCACACCGGTCGTATGACTGTAGTATTGATCTCCTTCCGGGAACTACTCCCCGGGGTAGATTATACTCTCTGTCGGCTCCCGAACGTAAGGCTCTCGAGGATTATTTGTCGGTTTCGCTCGACGCCGGTACCATAGTCTCCTCCTCCTCTCCCGCCGGAGCGGGGTTTTTTTTTGTTCAGAAGAAGGACGGGTCCCTGCGCCCATGCGTGGATTATCGAGGGCTGAATGACATAACAGTTAAGAATCGTTATCCGCTTCCTCTTATGTCTTCAGCCTTCGAGATCCTGCAGGGAGCCAGGTTTTTCACCAAATTGACCTTCGTAATGCCTACCATCTCGTGCGCATCAGGGAGGGGGACGAGTGGAAGACGGCGTTTAACACTCCGTTAGGGCACTTTGAATACCGGGTTCTTCCTTTCGGCCTCGTTAACGCTCCAGCTGTCTTTCAGGCACTAGTTAACGACGTCCTGAGAGACATGCTGAACATTTTTGTTTTCGTTTACATGGACGATATCCTGATTTTTTCACCGTCTCTCTCGATTCATGTTCAGCACGTGCGACGCGTCCTCCAGCGCCTTTTGGAGAACTGTCTTTATGTGAAGGCTGAGAAGTGCACTTTTCATGCCGCCTCTGTCCCTTTTCTCGGTTCCGTTATTTCCGCTGAGGGCATTAAGATGGATCCCGCTAAGGTCCAGGCTGTCATTGATTGGCCCGTTCCTAAGTCACGCGGGCCGAGCTGCAGCGCTTTCTGGGCTTCGCTAATTTCTACCGTCGTTTCATCCGTAATTTCGGTCAGGTGGCAGCTCCTCTCACAGCCCTTACTTCTGTTAAGACGTGCTTTAAGTGGTCCGTTTCCGCCCAGGGAGCTTTTGATCTTCTTAAGAATCGTTTTACATCCGCACCTATTCTTGTTACACCTGACATCTCTAGACAGTTTGTTGTTGAGGTTGACGCGTCAGAGGTGGGCGTGGGAGCCATTCTTTCTCAGCGCTCTCTCTCTGACGGCAAGGTCCATCCTTGCGCGTTTTTCTCTCATCGCTTATCGCCGTCAGAACGTAACTATGATGTTGGTAATCGCGAACTGCTCGCCATCCGCTAGCCCTAGGCGAATGGCGACAGTGGTTGGAGGGGCGACTGTTCCTTTGTCGTTTGGACTGACCATAGGAACCTTGAGTACATCCGTTCAGCCAAACGACTTAATGCGCGTCAGGCTCGTTGGGCTCTGTTTTTCGCTCGTTTCGAGTTTGTTATTTCTTATCGTCCGGGCTCAAAAACACCAAACCTGATGCTTTATCTCGTCTCTTCAGTTCTTCTGAGGTCTCCACCGACCCCGATGGGATTCTCCCTGAGGGGCGTGTTGTCGGGTTGACTGTCTGGGGAATTGAGAGGCAGGTAAAGCAAGCACTCGCCACACTCCGTCGCCGCGAGCTTGTCCTAGGAACCTTCTGTTCGTTCCCGTTCCTACTGTCCGGCCGTTCTTCAGTGGGCCCACTCTGCCAAGTTAGCCGGCCACCCCGGCGTTCGGGGTACGCGCTTCCATTCGCCAGCGTTTCTGGTGGCCCACTGGGAACGTGACGCGCGTCGATTTGTCGCCGCTTGTTCGGTCTGCGCGCAGACTAAATCTGGGAACTCTCCTCCTGCCGGCCGTCTCAGACCGCTTCCCATTCCCTCTCGACCGTGGTCTCACATCGCTTTAGATTTTATCACCGGACTGCCTTCATCAGCGGGAAGACAGTTATTCTTAAGGTTGTCGATAGATTCTCTAAGGCGGCTCATTTCATTCCTCTCGATAAGCTCCTTCTGCTAAGGAGACGGCTCAGATCATTATCGAGAATGTTTTCCGAATTCATGGCCTTCCGTCTGACGTCGTTTCCGACAGAGGCCCGCAGTTCACGTCTCAATTTTGGAGGGAGTTTTGCCGTTTGATTGGGGCTTCCGTAAGTCTCTCGTCCGGCTTTCATCCCCAGTCTAACGGCCAAGCCGAACGGGCCAATCAGACTGTTGGTCGCATTTTACGCAGTCTTTCTTTCGTAACCCTGCGTCTTGGTCAGAACAGCTCCCTGGGCAGAGTACGCCCACAACTCGCTTCCCTCGTCTGCTACCGGTCTATCCCCTTTTCAGAGTAGCCTCGGGTACCAGCCTCCGCTGTTCTCATCTCAGCTCGCCGAGTCCTGCATCCCCTCCGCTCAGGCTTTTGTCCAGCGTTGCGAGCGCACCTGGAAGGGGGTCAGGTCGGCACTTTGCCGTAATAGGGCGCAGACTGTGAGGGCCGCTAATAAGCGTAGGACCAAGAGTCCTAGATATTGTTGCGGTCAGAGAGTATGGCTCTCCACTCAGAACCTTCCCTTAAGACAGCTTCTCGCAAGTTGGCCCCGCGGTTCATTGGTCCGTTCCGTATTTCTCAGGTCATTAATCCTGTCGCAGTGCGACTTCTTCTCCCGCGCTATCTTCGTCGCGTTCACCCGGTCTTCCATGTCTCCTGTGTTAAGCCCGTTCTTCGCGCCCCCGCTCGTCCCTCCCCCCATCCTTGTCGAGGGTGCACCCATCTACAGGGTTCGTAAGATTTTGGACATGCGCCCGGGGCCGTGGTCATCAGTACCTAGTGGATTGGGAGGGGTACGGTCCTGAGGAGAGGAGTTGGGTTCCCTCTCGGGACGTGCTGGACCGTTCGCTGATCGATGATTTCCTCCGTTGCCGCCAGGTTTCCTCCTCGAGTGCGCCAGGAGGCGCTCGGTGAGTGGGGGTACTGTCATGTCTTGTTATGTCTGTTCCTGTCCTTTCTCTTCACCCTGTCTCTCTCTGCTGGTCTTTTTAGGTTACCTTCTCTGTCTCTCATTCCTCAGCTGTTCTACATCTTCCCTAACTAGCTCATTCACTCGTTCCCACCTGTTCTCTCTTCCCCTCTGATTAGGTCTCTATTTCTCTCTCTGTTCCTGCTACTTTCAGTGTCTGATTCTTGTTTGTGTTTTTTGATGCCAGAAGCAAGCTGTCGTCTCGTTTGCTTCCACCTTGTCCTGTCCTGTCGGAGTCTGCCTGGCAGGTGCATCCTGCACTATACTAACGTTCTTTTTGTTCCGCTGACAACGTTGGAAGAGGATTTATGCCATTCCTGTATTTTCATTAAAGAACTCTGTTTTCTGTTAAAACCGCTTTTGGGTCTTCACTCAAGTTCATAACAATGCAAGGAGGATAGAACAAGTGTGACCTCAATGCAAAGAGGGTAGGACAAGTGTGACCTCAATGCAAGGAGGGTAGGACAAGTGTGAAGAGAGATTAGAATGTAAGGGGAGGAAAAACACCCTTTCAGCTGTTTGGGCTTTGTTCTTCACGTTTACTGGAAGGACGATTGAAACACTTTTGTTAATATATTTTGACAGTATTTCCCATCAAGATAATAACACAACAATATGCACTATGGACATCTATCTGTATATACCTGAAGGGGAAAACAAGAAGTTCTTATTCTATCAAGGCAGATTCCTAGAAGCAGTCTGTCAGTACAGTCAATGCCAATATCAGATGGGGGGGAAACTTCAATAATGTGCCCTTAAATGGAGTAAAGTGGAGTCAGCAACTGCAGTTGTTTGTCAGCTTCATATGGTGATTCCCCTTCAGTCCAGCGCTTGGCTGTATTCCTGGTCAGACACACACACACACACACACACACACACACACAGTGTGTGGTATGTATGAGGACAGCACAGAGCCGAGACACAGCCACGGTCAGGGCTGCCACCACGCACAAACAATCATCCTAATAAGATTGATGACTATAAGCTGCATGTCCTAATACCAGGAAAGAATTATGACTTTCTCAAAATAAAAAGTTTAATAAAATGTTGCATCTCCCCCTACTCCCTCTCTCTCCCTACTCCCTCTCTTCCTCTACTCCCTCTCTTCCTCTACTCCCTCTCTCCCCCTACTCCCTCTCTCTCCCTACTCCTCTCTTCCTCTATTCCCTCTCCCCTACTCCTTCTCTCCCCTACTCCCTCTCTCTCCCTACTCCCTCTCTTCCTCTACTCCCTCTCTTCCTCTATTCCCTCTCTTCCTCTACTCCCTCTCTCCCCTACTCCCTCTCTTCCTCTATTCCCTCTCTTCCCCTACTCCCTCTATCCCCCTACTCCCTCTCTCTCACTACTACCTCTCTTCCTCTATTCCCTCTCTTCCTCTACTCCCTCTCTCCCCCTACTCCCTCTCTTCCTCTATTCCCTCTCTTCCCCTACTCCCTCTATCCCCCTACTCCCTCTCTCTCCCTACTCACTCTATCCCCCTACTCCCTCTCTCTCCCTACTCACTCTATCCCCCTACTCCCTCTCTCCCCTACTCCCTCTCTTCCTCTACTCCCTCTCTCCCCCTACTCCCTCTCTTCCTCTACTCCCTCTCTTCCTCTATTCCCTCTCTTCCCCTACTCCCTCTCTTCCCCTACTCCCTCTCTTCTACTACTCCCTCTCTCCCCCTACTCCCTCTCTTCCTCTACTCCCTCCCTTCCCCTACTCCCTCTCTTCCCCTACTCCCTCTCTTCTACTACTCCCTCTCTCCCCTACTCCCTCTCTTCTACTACTCCCTCTCTCCCCCTACTCCCTCTCTCCCTCTATTCCCTCTCTTCTACTACTCCCTCTCTCCCCCTACTCCTTCTCTCCCCCTACTCCCTCTCTTCCTCTACTCCCTCTCTCCCTCTACTCCCTCTCTTCTACTACTCCCTCTCTCCCCCTACTCCCTCTCTCTCCCTACTCCCTCTCTTCTACTACTCCCTCTCTCCCCCTACTCCCTCTCTCCCCCTACTCCTTCTCTCCCCCTACTCCCTCTCTTCCTCTACTCCCTCTCTCCCTCTACTCCCTCTCTTCCTCTACTCCCTCTCTTCCTCTACTCCCTCTCTTCCTCTACTCACTCTCTCCCCCTACTCTCTCTCTCCCTCTATTCCCTCTCTTCCTCTATTCCCTGTCTTCCTCTACTCCCTCTCTCCCTCTATTCCCTCTCTTCTACTACTCCCTCTCTCCCCCTACTCCTTCTCTCCCCCTACTCCCTCTCTCCCTCTACTCCCTCTCTTCTACTACTCCCTCTCTCCCCCTACTCCCTCTCTCTCCCTACTCCCTCTCTTCTACTACTCCCTCTCTCCCCTACTCCCTCTCTCCCCCTACTCCTTCTCTCCCCCTACTCCCTCTCTTCCTCTACTCCCTCTCTCCCTCTACTCCCTCTCTTCCTCTACTCCCTCTCTTCCTCTACTCCCTCTCTTCCTCTATTCCCTCTCTTCCTCTACTCCCTCTCTCCCCCTACTCTCTCTCTCCCTCTATTCCCTCTCTTCCTCTATTCCCTCTATTCCTCTACTCCCTCTCCCCCTCTATTCCCTCTCTCCCCTACTCCCTCTCTCTCCCTACTCACTCTCTCCCCTACTCCCTCTCTTCCTCTATTCCCTCTCTTCCTCTACTCCCTCTCTCCCCTACTCCCTCTCTCCCCTACTCCCTCTCTCCCCTACTCCCTCTCTCCCTACTCCCTCTCTCCCCTACTCCCTCTCTCTCCCCTACTCCCTCTCTCTCCCTACTCACTCTCTTCCTCTACTCCCTCTCTCCCCTACTCCCTCTCTCTCCCTACTCCCTCTCTCCCCTACTCCCTCTCTCCCCTACTCCCTCTCTCTCCCTACTCCCTCTCTCCCCTACTCCCTCTCTCTCCCCTACTCCCTCTCTCTCCCTACTCACTCTCTTCCTCTACTCCCTCTCTCCCCTACTCCCTCTCTCTCCCTACTCCCTCTCTCCCCTACTCCCTCTCTCTCCCCTACTCCCTCTCTCTCCCTACTCACTCTCTTCCTCTATTCCCTCTCTTCCTCTATTCCCTCTCTTCCTCTACTCTAAATTGACTTATTTCCTTGTGAACTGTAACTCGGAAAAATCTTTGAAATTGCTGCATGTTGAGTTCATATTTTGTTTAGGTAAGTAAGCTGGTGAAA
This sequence comes from Oncorhynchus masou masou, assembly GCF_036934945.1. Classification (NCBI taxonomy): domain Eukaryota; kingdom Metazoa; phylum Chordata; class Actinopteri; order Salmoniformes; family Salmonidae; genus Oncorhynchus; species Oncorhynchus masou. Next base: position 89,738,061 of record NC_088223.1, on the reverse strand, counting down.
AACAATGACAATGACAGAGGTATTAATGATTTATAAATAATCATTTATTTCTGCTTTGGAAGCGGAGCTCAGTGTGTACACATCGCTGACAATCCGAAATGGTCCACCAACACAGACAGTTTGGTGAAGAAGACGCAACAGCGCCTCTTCGACCTCAGGAGGATGAATAAATTTGGCTTGGTGGCCCCAAGACATTCACAAACATTTACAGATGCGCCATTGAGAGCATCCTGTCGTGTTGTATCACCACGGCAACTGCACCGCAGGCAACCGCAGGTCTCTCCAGAGGGTGGTGCATTGTTTGGTTATCATTACATGTTTAGTTGTCTCTCTAATACCAAATACATCTTTACCAGCAGCAGCATAGTAGTGCTGGGTCGACTGCCTTTGAGAGCTTAAAAGTTGTGATTTTTTTAAAGAAATTGTAAGATGGTTCCTTAACCTGCTAGTTGCCTTGATCCAGGAGAAACAAATCCATGGTAGGGATTTTATTATGGGAGAAAATGCAGTGAAAGATGAACTTCCATCACCTCAAATCAACAGAGAGACCTGGTTTAACATTATCTGGAATAAATTGGCAACACACATTTATTTATTTTTATTTTACTAGGAAAGTCAGTTAAGAACAAATTCTTATTTTCAATGACGGCCTAGGAACAGTGGGTTACCTGCCTGTTCAGGGGCAGAACGACAGATTTTTACCTTGTCAGCTCGGGGATTCGAACTTGCAACCTTCCGGTTACTAGTCCAACGCTCTAACCACTAGGCTACCCTGCCTTATTTCACACCTAATTTGTGTGGTTTTAAATACATCTGAAGATTACAGTTTCTTCTGGCCAGTAGAGTCAGCCAGGTCACCCCAACCCGTGATCAGTATAATAATAATAATAATATATCCCATTTAGCAGACGCTTTTGTCCAAAGCGACTTACAAGTCGGCTGGGGCCACTACTTTTACATATGGGTGGTCCCAGCGGGAATCGAACCCACGACGCTTGGCGTTGCAAGCGCCATGCTCTACCGACTGAGCCACACAGGACCCCAGTATTCTACGTCCAATCCCTGTCTGAGCTGAGGACGTTGGGAGATGATGTGGAAAAGGTCACTAGCGGCAACATGAGTGCTGTTACCTTCTAGTACGTTTCAGGTTTGCTGGGATGGCAGATGGGCGTAATCATATATCATTTCAAAGGTTGCAAGTTCATGCAAAAAAATGCAAAAAATAAAAAGTATTTTTTTTGTTTAAGTCCCAAACCTTAACCATACGCAGGTTAATGCCTGACCCTAAGACAACCTTTTTTGACATTTATGAAAGTGTTATTCAATGCTACATATTGCATACTGTGCTATATGGTATACCATGTGCTATTGTAGTAAATACCTACCTAATGACCTAAAAGGGTCATACAATTCGAAATCAACAGCTTAGACTAAGAATTTTTCTCAACCAGGTCCTGTTTAATCTATCTGGCCAGTCAGGTGTTGGCAATGCATTCTGAAGTGACAGAGAGAGACAGAAAGAAAGAGAAGAGAGAGAGACCGAGAGAAAGAGAAAAGAGAGCGACCGAGAGAGAGAGAGAGAGAGAGAACCAGGTGCTGTCAGTGCCCAGTGCTTCTTGACCTCCACGTCTGCCTGGTCAAGACACAAACACCCAGAACATCCAGCGTCATATTTCAACAGCCAATGGGGCTCTGGCAGCCTCAACTCTACTCAACCCAACTGCCATCAGAGAGACAGGCAGACATAAACATGGCAGACCATAGAGACCCATCGTCACCCCTTTGTCACTCAGAGCCCTGAGTAGCTACCCATCATCACTATGCATCCCCCCCGTTCTCACGCTGCCACACCCCAAGTCTTGTTCTTCACTTGGTGTGTGGAGGGAGCCTGGAATCGAGGCTAGCCTCCCCTGATACCACAGGTGGGTCCTGCTGGGCTGGCAGAAAAGTCTCTAGCCTAGAATGAAATGAGAGATGAAGATAATTTACATCAAAAACATTGCCTGTTTCTCTCCCTATGCAATCAGAGACAATAGCTGGTGCGGTGTGATGTGAAGTAGCAGCTAAATATGGGTGGAGGGATATCTATATGGGTTGAGTTCAATCAGTGTGTCATCTTCCTGCCGGGTTATTTAAACTACTCAATTACCCAGGATCCTCGTGGGATGTGACCTACCACTGCCCTTCCTGTCTCAAGTTGGGACCAAGAAGTAGGTCTCATTATGACGATCTATCAAGCTGCCTGGGAACAGATGGAGAGGGAGGTAGTGGAGACAAAGACATCACATCATCGGGCTTGACCATGTGCTGGTTATACACTTCCAGTTAAATGTTTTAGAACGCCTACTCATTCCAGGGTTTTTATTTATTTTTTACTATGTTCTACATTGTAGAATAATAGTGAAGACATCAAAACTATAAAGTAACACATATGGAATCATGTAGTAACCAAAATAAAGTGTTAAACAAATCTAAATATATTTTGTATTTGAGATTCTTCAAAGTAGCCACCCTTTGCCTTGATGACAGCTTTGCACACACTTGGCATTATCCTGACCAGCTTCACCTGGAATGCATTTCCAACAGTCTTGAAGGAAATAAATTAAATAGTCTCCCTGCGCCGTACATAAGAACAGCCACTGAGCCATGATATATTGGCCATATACCGCAACCCCTCGGACCTTATTGTTTAAATATCACTCTGCAAAGTTTGAGAATAGCAAGAGAGAAGGAGATGAAACGCAGCTTTGACGATGACAATTCACTGGCCTTTAGATATTGAGTCAGTTTTATCTAATAGAGAGCCAGACTAAAAAAAAAACATGGCATGTGACACAAATAATGTTGTGATGGGGGTTTGAGGAGAGAGGGGACATGGGTGGGAGTGTGACAGTGGCGTCACTGAAGGATTGCTCATATCTCCGACTTCTGTGTATGTAATACGATGATAATACGATGCTATTAGCTGTCCTGTGAGCAGAAGCTAGCGAGAGAGGGAGAGGGGAGGGAGGGGGAGCATGAGGGAGAGAGAGAGAGAGAGAGAGGGGAGGGAGGGGGAGCATGAGGGAGAGAGAGAGAGAGAGAGAGGGGGAGGGAGGGGGAGCATGAGAGAGAGAGAGAGAGAGAGAGAGAGAGAGAGAGAGAGGAGAGGGGGGGAGGGAGGGAGGGAGGGAGGGAGGGAGGGAGGGAGGGAGGGAGGGAGGGAGGGAGGGGGAGCATGAGGGAGAGAGAGAGAGAGAGAGAGAGAGAGAGAGGGGGGAGGGAGGGGGGGGAGCATGAGGGAGAGAGAGAGAGAGAGAGAGAGAGAGAGAGAGAGGGGGTGAGGGAGGGGGAGCATGAGGGAGAGAGAGAGAGAGAGAGAGAGAGAGAGAGGGGGGGGGGCATGAGGGAGAGAGAGAGAGAGAGAGAGAGAGAGAGAGAGAGAGAGAGAGAGAGAGAGAGAGAGAGAGGGGGGGGGGGGTAGGGGGGGCATGAGGGAGAGAGATACCGTGGGCAGGAAATGAGAAAGAGAGAGCGAGAGAGATAGGAGCAGCTGAGTACTGAACTAGGTAATGACCTTCTCCCTTCACTTCACAGGCTAAGAAGTTGATTTGGATTCATAAATAACATTTTGGTGGGAGCTTATATTTGTCCTATTTCACATTGTAATTTGTAAATGTGTTATTTTACATACCCCCTGAGCCACCCTCAGAGAGTGGGGCCACGACCAGGGTCACCATATCCCAACTCCCCCTGAGCCACCCTGACTGGAACGAACTACAAAAATCTCTGAAACTGGAAACACTTATCTCCCTCACTAGCTTTAAGCACCAACTGTCAGAGCAGCTCACAGATTACTGCACCTGTACATAGCCCACCTATAATTTAGCCCAAACAACTACCTCTTTCCCTACTGTATTTAATTAATTTATTTATTTTGCTCCTATTTTGCTTTGCACCCCATTATTTTTATTTCTACTTTGCACATTCTTCCACTGCAAATCTACCATTCCAGTGTTTTACTTGCTATATTGTATGTATTTTGCCACCATGGCCTTTTTTTTGCCTTTACCTCCCTTGTCTCACCTCATTTGCTCACATCGTATATAGACTTGTTTATACTGTATTATTGACTGTGTGTTTGTTTTACTCCATGTGTAACTCTGTGTCGTTGTATGTGTCGAACTGCTTTGTTTTATCTTGGCCAGGTCGCAATTGTAAATGAGAACTTGTTCTCAACTTGCCTACCTGGTTAAATAAAGGTGAAATAAAATAAAATAAATAAAAATGTTGTTTGAGTAGCTTGGTCCCAGATCTGTATGTGCTGTACAGTATATGTCAAATTGCTTGACAATGACCCTAGGAGTTGGCTTGACAGCACATCCAGATCACCAGTACTACGCAGTGCACCATGCAGCATCCAGATCACCAGTACTACGCAGTGCACCATGCAGCATCCAGATCACCAGTACTACACAGTAGCACGATGAAGCCTCCAGATCACGTGTACTACACAGTAGCACGATGAAGCCTCCAGATCACCAGTACTACGCAGTAGCACGATGAAGCCTCCAGATCACCTGTACTACGCAGTAGGACGATGAAGCATCCAGATCACCTGTACTACGCAGTAGCACCATAAAGCATCCAGATCACCTGTACTACACAGTAGCACGATGAAGCCTCCAGATCACGTGTACTACACAGTAGGACAATGCAGCGTCCAGATCACCTGTACTACGCAGTAGGACGAAGAAGCGTCCAGATCACCAGTACTACGCAGTAGCACCATGCAGCATCCAGATCACCAGTACTACGCAGTAGCACCATGCAGCATCCAAATTACTAGTACTACGCAGTAGGACGATGCAGCGTCCAGATCACTAGTACTACGCAGTAGCACCATGCAGCGTCCAGATCACCAGTACTACGCAGTAGGACGATGCAGCGTCCAGATCACCAGTACTACGCAGTAGGACGATGAAGCCTCCAGATCACCAGTACTACGCAGTAGCACGATGAAGCGTCCAGATCACCAGTACTACGCAGTAGGACGATGAAGCCTCCAGATCACCAGTACTACGCAGTAGGACGATGCAGCGTCCAGATCACTAGTACTACGCAGTAGCACCATGCAGCGTCCAGATCACCAGTACTACGCAGTAGCACGATGCAGCATCCAACCTGACTGACCCTGATTTGAACTGCCTCCGTCACATCTTACCCCAAAATACTATTCATCCCAATGTACCAGTCAGTATTCAATGGTTAAGGTTAAGCACATATTATTATGTTATTGTTGTTGCATTATCGAGAAGGAATCTGCAAGTGATCATTTCATTGGACAGTGTATACCATGTGTATCCCATACATACAACTAATACAACTTGAAACTTGTTAAGCACATTTTGGGTAACTACCTTTTTAATGTTTTAGTAAGTTTGAGTTTTATTTTTACAGGGACAGTGCACATTAATCAACGTTTCAGTAAAAGTGCCGGTTTTAGCCAGCCGGCTAATTTTCAACCGCAGTCCCTGGGCAGGTTATTGAAAACAATTACAATATAGACAATAGCAACATAGAACAAGCAAGACATAGCAACATAGGACAAGCAAGACATAGCAACATAGGACAAGCAAGACATAGCAACATAGGACAAGCGAGACATAGCAACATAGGACAAGCAAGACATAGCATACAGACAGAGCAACATAGAGCAAAAAGCAGCAAGACAAAATTCATAAAAGCAACAGTGTTTCCACACCTCACAAGCTACAGACAACAGACAACATGGAAAGCGGCAACACACAGCTAGTAAAGTAAAGCTTTTATCTTATCTACTTTTTTATATTGAATGTTTTAGATTTAATATTTGTAATAGGCCTATATCCTAGCCTACTATTATATCTTGTTATATGACATATTTGGGCTCCCGAGTATCGCAGCGTTCTAACGCACTGCATCTAATCTACAGACACCCTGGATTGAATCCAGACTACATCACAACCGGCTGTGATTGGGAGTCCCATAGGGCGGTGCACAATTGTCTGGGTTTGGCCTGGGTAGGCCGTCATTGTAAATAAGAATTTGTTCTTCATAAGGATCCGCCCCTTTAAAACATTTTTTTAGCCTTAAATGACAAAGGGTGCTAGCTGGACCTCCCGGTTACGGCCGGCTACGACAGAGCCTGGTCTCAAACACAGAGTCTCTGGCGGCCCAGCTCGCACTGTGATGCAATGCATAAGACCACTGCGCCACCTGGGAGGCCTAAAAACCTATTTTTTCTTTGTATTTATGGGGTATTGTGATGTCATTATGGGGTATTGTGATGTCATTATGGGGTATTGTGATGTCATTATGGGGTATTGTGATGTCATTATGGGGTATTGTGATGTCATTATGGGGTATTGTGATGTCATTATGGGGTATTGTGGTGTCATTATGGGGTATTGTGATGTCATTATGGAGTGTTTGTGATGTCATTATGGGGTGTTGTGATGTCATTATGGGGTGTTGTGATGTCATTATGGGGTGTTGTGATGTCATTATGGGGTGTTGTGATGTCATTATGGTGTATTGTGGTGTCATTATGGGGTATTGTGATGTCATTATGGGGTGTTGTGATGTCATTATGGGGTGTTGTGATGTCATTATGGTGTATTGTGGTGTCATTATGGGGTATTGTGATGTCATTATGGGGTGTTTGTGATGTCATTATGGGGTGTTGTGATGTCATTATGGGGTGTTGTGATGTCATTATGGGGTGTTGTGATGTCCGGTTGGAGCGAGCGGTCGCATCTACACTTCGGTCCGCAGGTAGTATAACTTTTCATTACATTTCGTTATAGTACAACGGTTTGATTTGTCTAATCTTAGCAATTTCTTCTTAGCTAGCTACATAGCCGTCTTTTGTATCAACGATAATTGCATAATTATCGTATTTCGTCGTCCCTAACGTATGCCCAGCAGCTAGCTAAACAGCTAGCTAACACCAGCACTGTAGAAACTATTACACTCAACTGAACGACTCGATTAGCGTAGTGTCAGCTAGCTACATAGTTGTCTTCGCTGTCTTCGTATCCAAGATAATTGTGCAGTTTAGAGTGTGTAGACTTAGAGTGATTATCTTATTTACTGAGGTTAGCTAGCCAGCTATTTGTCGTCCTTAACGTAGGAAATGTTGCTAGCTAGCTAGCCAACAGCTAGCCAACCTCTACCGAATTGAACTCCAACTACCCGGTCAACATTCGTCGCTCCACAGGTAGTATCACATTTTCATTTCACTTCATTACAGTACAACGGTTTGATTTGTTTGATCGTAGCTAGCCAGCTACATAGCCGTCTTTGTATCTAAGACAATTGTGTAGTCTAGAGCGATTTTCTAGGGTTAGCTGGCCAGCTATTGTCGTTTTTTAACGTAGCTAGCCAGCTAGCCCCCGAATAGCAGCACTGTAGTAACTATTACAGTACAACGGTTTGTTTTGTTTGATCGTAGCTAGCTAGCTACATAGCCGTCTTTGTATCTAAGACAATTGTGTAGCCTAGAGCGATTTTCTAGGTTAGCTGGCCAGCTATTGTCGTTCTTTTAACATAGCTAGCCAGCTAGCCCCCGAATAGTAGCACTGTAGTAACTATTACAGTACAACGGTTTGTTTTGTTTGATCGTAGCTAGCTAGCTACATAGCCGTCTTTGTATCTAAGACAATTGTGTAGCCTAGAGCGATTTTCTAGGTTAGCTAGCCAGCTATTGTCGTTCTTTTAAGGTAACGTAACGCAATCAACCTGCTAGCTAGCCAGCTAGCCCCCGAATAGCAGCACTGTAGAAACTATTACACTCGACGGAACGACTTGATTAGTGTAGTGTCAACATCGCAGCCACTACCAGCTAGCCTACTCCAGCAGTACTGTATCATTTCAATCATTTTAGTCAATAAGATTCTTGCTACGTAAGCTTAACTTTCTGAACATTCGAGACGTGTAGTCCACTTGTCATTCCAATCTCCTTTGCATTAGCGTAGCCTCTTCTGTACCCTGTCAACTATGTGTCTATCTATCCCTGTTCTCCCTCTCTGCACAGACCATACAAACGCTCCACACCGCGTGGGCCGCGGCCACCCTAATCTGGTGGTCCCAGCGCGCACGACCCACGTGGAGTTCCTGGTCTCCGGTAGCCTCTGGAACTGCCGATCTGCGGCCAACAAGGCAGAGTTCATCTCAGCCTATGCCTCCCTCCAGTCCCTCGACTTCCTGGCACTGACGGAAACATGGATCACCACAGATAACACTGCTACTCCTACTGCTCTCTCTTCGTCCGCCCACGTGTTCTCGCACACCCCGAGAGCTTCTGGTCAGCGGGGTGGTGGCACCGGGATCCTCATCTCTCCCAAGTGGTCATTCTCTCTCTCCCCCTTACCCATCTATCTATCGCCTCCTTTGAATTCCATGCTGTCACAGTTACCAGCCCTTTCAAGCTTAACATCCTTATCATTTATCGCCCTCCAGGTTCCCTCGGAGAGTTCATCAATGAGCTTGATGCCTTGATAAGCTCCTTTCCTGAGGACGGCTCACCTCTCACAGTCCTGGGCGACTTTAACCTCCCCACGCCTACCTTTGACTCATTCCTCTGCCTCCTTCTTTCCACTCCTCTCCTTTTTGACCTCACCCTCTCACCTTCCCCCTACTCACAAGGCAGGCAATACGCCGACCTCATCTTTACTAGATGCTGTTCTTCCACTAACCTCATTGCAACTCCCCTCCAAGTCTCCGACCACTACCTCGTATCCTTTTCCCCTCGCTCTCATCCAACACTTCCCACACTGCCCCTACTCGGATGGTATCGCGCCGTCCCAACCTTCGCTCTCTCTCCCCCGCTACTCTCTCCCTTCCATCCTATCATCTCTTCCCTCTGCTCATACCTTCTCCAACCTTTCTCCTGATTCTGCCTCCTCAACCCTCCTCTCTTCCCTTTCTGCATCCTTTGACTCTCTATGTCCCCTATCCTCCAGGCCGGCTCGGTCCTCCCTCCCGCTCCGTGGCTCGATGACTCATTGCGAGCTCACAGAACAGAGCTCCGGGCAGCCGAGCGGAAATGGAGGAAAATCTCGCCTCCCCTCTCGGACCTGGCATCCTTTCACTCCCTCCTCTCTACATTTTCCTCCTCTGTCTCTGCTGCTAAAGCCACTTTCTACCACTCTAAATTCCAAGCATCTGCCTCTAACCCTAGGAAGCTCTTTGCCACCTTCTCCTCCCTCCTGAATCCTCCTCCCCCTCCCCCTCCTCCCTCTCTGCAGATGACTTCGTCAACCATTTTGAAAAGAAGGTCGACGACATCCGATCCTCGTTTGCTAAGTCAAACGACACCGCTGGTTCTGCTCACACTGCCCTACCCTGTGCTCTGACCTCTTTCTCCCCTCTCTCCAGATGAAATCTCGCTTCTTGTGACGGCCGGCCGCCCAACAACCTGCCCGCTTGACCCTATCCCCTCCTCTCTTCTCCAGACCATTTCCGGAGACCTTCTCCCCTTACCTCACCTCGCTCATCAACTCATCCCTGACCGCTGGCTACGTCCCTTCCGTCTTCAAGAGAGCGAGAGTTGCACCCCTTCTGAAAAAACCTACACTCGATCCCTCCGATGTCAACAACTACAGACCAGTATCCCTTCTTTCTTTCTCTCCAAAACTCTTGAACGTGCCTTTGGCCAGCTCTCCCGCTATCTCTCTCAGAATGACCTTCTTGATCCAAATCAGTCAGGTTTCAAGACTAGTCATTCAACTGAGACTGCTCTTCTCTGTATCACGGACGCGCTCCGCACTGCTAAAGCTAACTCTCTCTCCCTCTGCTCTCATCCTCTAGACCTATCGGCTGCCTTCGATACTGTGAACCATCAGATCCTCCTCTCCACCCTCTCCGAGTTGGGCATCTCCGGCGCGGCCCACGCTTGGATTGCGTCCTACCTGACAGGTCGCTTCCTACCAGGTGGCGTGGCGAGAATCTGTCTCCTCGCCACGCGCCTCTCACCACTGGTGTCCCCCAGGGCTCTGTTCTAGGCCCTCTCCTATTCTCGCTATACACCAAGTCACTTGGCTCTGTCATAACCTCACATGGTCTCTCCTATCATTGCTATGCAGACGACACACAATTAATCTTCCTTTCCCCTTCTGATGACCAGGTGGCGAATCGCATCTCTGCATGTCTGGCAGACATATCAGTGTGATGACGGATCACCACCTCAAGCTGAACTCGGCAAGACGGAGCTGCTCTTCCTCCCGGGGAAGGACTGCCCGTTCCATGATCTCGCCATCACGGTTGACAACTCCATTGTGTCCTCCTCCCAGAGCGCTAAGAACCTTGGCGTGATCCTGACAACACCCTGTCGTTCTCAACCAACATCATGGCGGTGGCCCGTTCCTGTAGGTTCATGCTCTACAACATCCGCAGAGTACGACCCTGCCTCACACAGGAAGCGGCGCAGGTCCTAATCCAGGCACTTGTCATCTCCCGTCTGGATTACTGCAACTCGCTGTTGGCTGGGCTCCCTGCCTGTGCCATTAAACCCCTACAACTCATCCAGAACGCCGCAGCCCGTCTGGTGTTCAACCTTCCCAAGTTCTCTCACGTCACCCCGCTCCTCCGCTCTCTCCACTGGCTTCCAGTTGAAGCTCGCATCCGCTACAAGACCTTGGTGCTTGCCTACGGAGCTGTGAGGGGAACGGCACCGCAGTACCTCCAGGCTCTGGATCAGGCCCTACACCCAAGCAAGGGCACTGCGTTCATCCACTCCTGGCCTGCTCGCCTCCCTACCATTGAGGAAGTACAGTTCCGCTCAGCCCAGTCAAACTGTTCGCTGCTCTGGCCCCCAATGGTGGAACAAACTCCCCCTCACGACGCCAGGACAGCGGAGTCAATCACCACCTTCCGGAGACACCTGAAACCCCACCTCTTCAAGGAATACCTAGGATAGGATAAGTAATCCTTCTCACCACCCCCTTAATGATTTAGATGCACTATTGTAAAGTGGCTGTTCCACTGGATGTCAGAAGGTGAATTCACCAATTTGTAAGTCGCTCTGGATAAGAGCGTCTGCTAAATGACTTAAATGTAATGTAAATGGGTATTGTGATGTCATTGTGGGGTATTGTGATGTCATTATGGGTTGTTGTGATGTCATTATGGGGTATTGTGATGTCATTATGGGGTATTGTGATGTCATTATGGGGTGTTGTGATGTCATTATGGGGTATTGTGATGTCATTATGGGGTGTTGTGATGTCATTATGGGGTATTGTGTGTAGATTGATGAGAAGGAAAAAAACGGTTTAATCAATTTCAGGGAAAGGAAGAGGAAGAAGGCCATGTCCTGGCACAAATAACGTTTGAGAAACAATGTTAAACAGGACACACAGTACCATGATTGCAAGTGAAATATAGACAACCACTATTTTAAAGTTTTGTCATTTTGTCCCTAAAAATGGAATCCATTTTAAGTTCAATTGACACAAAGGCTGCAATAATTTAATGACTGTGGAGCCTGACTTGTCTTTGAAAATATTTCAAAGTTTTGGTTTCACAATGAAGTCCCTAATGAGCAGGCAGAAGAAAGAAAGACAACACAGAGACAAACGCATCAAAAGTTTGTTTTTAATTCAAAACAATCCAAGCCAAGCAGTGTCTGGTCTTCAGATACCAATGCAATATATTACAATTCTTCTTTGTCATTGGCTTTCCTCTTTATATCACACAACTTTGTACATTCAAACCTAACCATCTCAAACCTGTCCTCAATAACAGTACAGGACATGCTCAATTTTTATTTTACTTGGCAAGTCAGTTAAGAACAAATTATTGATTTTCAATGATGGCCTAGGAACAGTGGGTTAACTGCCTGTTCAGGGGCAGAACGACAGATTAGTACCGTGTCAGCTCGGGGATTTGAACTTGCAACCTTCTGGTTACTAGTCCAACGCTCTAACCACTATTTCCACAGAGTACAGCTCTTGTTGGAAGAGATACAGTATCATATCAGACACATTTCATGTCTAGACGAAGAGGGTTTGTTTGGCATAATTAGACCAGTAAAAAATAAATGCTTTGCCATACCCGTGGTATACGGTCTGTTAGACCACGGCTGTTCAGCCAATCAGCATTCAGGGCTCAAACCACCCAGTTTATAATAAACTGATATATTGTGTGTGTGTGTGTGTGTGTGTGTGTGTGTGTGTGTGTGTGTGTGTGTGTGTGTGTGTGTGTGTGTGTGTGTGTGTGTGTGTGTGTATGTGTGTGTGTGTGCTGTACAATAACCTTCATATCACACTGTGTGTCCTTGTAATCCACAGTACAGTATATGACCAAAGTGTGATTATATAATATAACCCCCATCCATAGGTTAACACTGTCATGAAGACAAATCCTACAGTGCTGAGTGGTGGTCGAGCATTTCCCTGTGGACAGAAGTGAGCTCACCTGTTAACCATTGGTAACATGTCCATGAACTGTGTCAATTTACAACGTCGACCGGTGGGCCTTTCCACAAAAGGATATTTGAAGTAGAAACAGTGCACCAATATTGGATTTTAAAAGCCTGTTCTATTATTTTTTTTTATTATTATCGACCACATGGAGAATTCAATAAATCTGATCTATTGCTTCCATCACCTACATTGCTTGCTGTTTAGGGTTTAAGGCTGGGTTTCTGTACAGCACTTTGAGATATCAGCTGATGTACGAAGGGCTTTATAAATACATTTGTTTTGATCTGATTTGATTTTAAAAAATATATATTTTATGAATATAGAGTTATTACAGTATGTTCCTCTGACTTCTAGGAAGATTTTAACCCACTTTACCCCAACATTTCTCCAAGTTGTATCCATCAATGTAAAGCCCTAGTTATTTTGTTACTTTGACAAAATCATTTCTGAAGATCATTTATTTATTAAATGCGATTAATGATTAATTTATGTCCCTCCCTCATTTTAAGGTCAACCCCGTTACGTGAACTTCACTCTCATTTTAAGGTCAACCCCGTTACGTGAACTTAACTCTCATTTTAAGGTCAACCCCGTTACGTGAACTTAACCCTCATTTTAACATGGTGAACGTATTTATTTTCCTAAAGAAACATGAAACATCTAATAGGTAAAAATATAGTGTAAAAGCAGGTGAGTTGGTTCTACACTGTTTGACCATTTTCTGGTGTTTTGTGGTGGAAAACTGAGTGGGTCGAGCAGAACAAGTCAACATGTATTTTTTTTTGTGAAGCTTGCATTCAAATGCCCCTCCCTGTTGCACACAACAAGCTTCCATTCCCCTCTGTCACAAGGGGATTTATGGCTGATTTAAGATCAGAGTAGAAGTGTCAACCCTGTTATGGTCAACCATGTTACTTTATTTGGCACTTTATTAATAGACACTATAGTATTTCTTTTTCATTTAACCTCTTTATACAGTTGAACATGTGCTCTTTATGACATAATTTTAAAATGAGTTTAAATCCCCCCCCCCTCTCTCTCTCTGTCTCTCTCTCTCTCTCTCTCGCGCTCCAAATGAGAGGCTCCAAAGAAATGTTATAGGTCTCTCTCTCTCTCTCTCTCTCTCTCTCTCTCTCTCTCTCTCTCTCTCTCTCTCTCGCGCTCCAAATGAGAGGCTCCAAAGAAATGTTATAGGTCTCTC